>NW_005054540.1:474741-487495 GCF_000277835.1 Geospiza fortis | reverse complement strand
TGACTACTAGGCAGTCTTTCCACAGCTGACACTGCACAGCTGGCTGATGATGAAGTTACAAGTAAATGTCACAGGTAGAGATACTGAAGAAAAAAGGTATAAATCTGAATATGAGACAAAATGAATGAGGCCCACGTTCTGGAACTTTCAGGAATAATACTTGACTCTTCAAAGCATTTCACCCAAAAGTCCCTATTCACAATTTCAAGGGTATCATTTCAAGGTATTTTTACAATACCTTATTTTTATTCTACATGACAAATATCCTTCCTAATATAAGTTACACATGCAAGTTAAACACTTTAAGCAATCAGCATCTCTCTAAAGCCAAATCATTTCCACACTGATCTGCCTTACTGTAGCCATTACGGTTGGTAGGATAAACTGCACTGATTTCATTTCCCTTTTAGGAAGCTATCCTCATAATCCTGCTTTAGAAGAAGAAGAAAAAACTACTAGGGCTCAAAGGCAGCTTCAACCTAAAATAGTTACTAACTCATTCTTTTGAAGAGGTTTGGATTATTTCACTCAAAACCAAAAAGATGCTGTCCAGCAGCTCAAGGTAGGTACAGCCTCCAAAATCCATGTCCTTTGTTGTTTTAATAGCCCTTGCTCTTCTTTCAGGATTTATGGAGTTTTGAGGGTAACTCAGCAAAGCAATAGCTAAAGGACTGTTGAAACATTCTCTTCACTACACTGAACTTGATCTGGTATTTGTGCTGTGCTCAGGGCTCTTCACCTCCATCAGAACAGAAGATTGGAACTGACATCCACCCAACAATTTGAGTGTCTCAGACGCACTACAAGAACACAAAAACCTTTCTTTCACCTGGTATGTCACAGTGGTTTCCTTTGCATGGATACTGCAGCAAAGGAAGGGATGTGGTATTAACCAATCTCCCAGCTTCTTTACTGTTAAGAAGTGGGAGTGTCCATATGGTTTGTAGAAAGCAACAATGTGGAGCATGCCCACCTCTTCAATTAGTAACTAAGAATTTCAACCTTTTCAAACCACTCTTCTCGTTTAACTCCCTTCAGTCTTAGAGGGGCATAATGTACAGAAAACAGAGGGCAAAAATAAGAAAAAAATCAAGGTCATATCTTCCCACAAATACAATGCAGTCTTATATACAACAGGAGGTTAGACAGTAGAAAAACCTAAAGTTTAAAAAAACTTGCTGTCCCCCCCAGCCAGCCAAGCACAATTGCCACCAGAGCATTCCCCTGAGCCAGTAAGTGACACAAAATGCCAGCCCTGGACAAAGGAGCACAAAGTGAGATTTGTACATTTCTAAATAAAAAAAAACCAAAAACCCTAACCACTTTATATTAAAATAACATTGTAATCTGATGCCTTGATTCCAAAATCCCAGCACAAGTAGTCACACCCTCTGCTTCACCAAACAGCCCAAGGACTGCTTCAGAATTCTCACAACATTACTGCAAACAAACTCGGATCTAAGCATTTACACAACCCAGACTCAAGTGTAAGCTTTGGGTTCTCTCTGCTTTGAGAGGAGAGGGAGGAGAAGTAAGGAGATGAAAACCTTTGACATTTTTAGTGCTGTTTAAGCACAAGCCTTATTTGATTTTGTTCTGAGTCATTCCTCCCCCACAGGATGGAAAGCAATGCTACATGTTCAGTATGTGAATGGTCAGATGAGCTGAGCAATACCACAACAGACCTGTTAAGTCTGACTATAAATCATATGCAGATTTTCTGTTCCTTCTAACTGCTGGAGAAATATGCAAATTAAGTAATTAGGTACCTTAGAGAAGCATGTTCTTTGATTCAGCATTAGCTTTAAAAAAACAAAGGTAATTCATACTTTAAAAAATCCCAGACAATACAATAATAATTGGTGCTCATTTTCACAACATTGCATACCACCAGTTTTCCATTACAGTGAACCAAACTCAGTACTATTTAAAGTCTGGAGGTTTTATTGGTTGAAAAATGATGAAATCTTTTTTTAGAAAACAATATTTACTTGAGAACCACAATCAAAAGAACCTCCAGTTACCAGATTTACATTATAACACTATCTCATTCAACTTTACTGATTCTCTGTTTTAGCCACCTTCCAAGAAGGGCTATTGGTCTCCAGTCAGGGAATACACAAAACTTTGGATACTCAACACCCACTAATTCCCCATTACTTTCTGCACAGTTTAGCCTATGGAGTCACTCTTAATTCAAGTATCTTATTATTTTGCCTAATTTTCAAATGGATTAGAAGTAAATTTCACACAAATTTAAACATTTGCAGAAGACAATGCACATTCAGCTCTGTATATACTTCCTCAAGTACACAATCTCTGTTACTTTGATTATTTGTCAGATTTCCACACCCAACCACTCAGTTTGATAAGAGCAACTTTCTATGTATTTGAGACGTTAATGAACTGCACACAGTCCACAGACAAAAAAGCTTAATGAGAAACTGCCTTTATAATAACATATTTCCAAGTACCTGTAAGAGTAAATACATTCCTTCTGTAGTTATACATACTCAATTCAAGTCCAGAATAAATACAAACACATAAAAAACACCAAACACGCTCATGATTAAGCCACAGGTTCAAACACTATAGTATTGACTTTCTACCTATTATTCATTTTATAGACACTTTCAATGACATCATGAAAAAAATCATATAAGCATGATGAAATTCTATTAAAAATTCTCAATCTGCATTATTTATTACAAAAAACAACTTCTAAAATTCAAATTATTACTTGCAAATAAGAACCAAATATTTGAAGGAAATCTCATTACTAGAAACCAAAAGTACGTGTTCCTAATTTACAAATTTTTTCATGCAACTGCTTTTACCTAAATAAAACAGAATTGCCAAATGTATTTTGCATTTTAAAAGCAGTTTTTAAATTAATAGCATAAGACAAACTTATCTCTAACGAAGACTATGTAACAAACATATCCTAGACTGGACTGGAAGTCAATAGAAAGATAACTTAGCTGTGAATTCTGGAATATTAGAACTACTAAGATGTTATTGAATGTTACTTCCAGGAAAAAAAAAACCACAAAAACCAAACAACTAAAACATCAAAAGTGCGAAATAATTAACAGAAGGAAAAAAATCACACCAAAAATTACAAACATACCACACTCAAATACCAAGCTTCTTACAAACTCTAACTTGGGGAACATGGGGGCTGCAATCTAATTCCCTTCTATGCAGAGCCACAGAAATATGCAGTTACAAGGGAAAAGCAATACTGAACATCCAAATTCATCAATTTTTTTGTCCAGCATACAGAGTCACAACTCAAAACACCAAGAAAACAACAACCCCAGCAAAAAAGAGGTGGTTTTGATATTGCTGTTGAACACTGAAAAAACATTAAAAAATTTAAACAAGTGAGTATTAGGCACAGAAACCCTTTAACTTCAGGAAATAAACTGGGGTGGTAGGGGCAGGAATCTTTGTCTAGGGAAATATTTATCACCATAAAATGCTCTCCAATAGCACATACTGGGTGCTTCCTCAAGAGAAATTGTCACAAAGGAAGTCTCTGGCTGTTTCATAATCACTTTAAACCAGTAAAAACACAATAAATCTGAAGAAAGAATTTGCTTCTCCTTTCCTTTCAATGCTTGCTCCTCTCAACACACCACCAGAAATTTAGAGACCAAATGGTGACATGGACATCACTAAAGCTAAACTTTGATTTACAAACACTAAATACTCACCCAAAGTGGATCAGCTCCCTGACTCCCCTGAAAACCCCTCAATATCTTGTGTCATAGACAGACACAAAACTGAGACAGAAGCAGGCAGCCAGGGTGAGAGAGAAAGAAGTGTTAGACCAAAGTGTCAGGATGAGATCTGACCACAAAGACTTCAGAGCAGACTCTTCCTTCAGGTAAGGCACAAAAACTTATTGGAAATTAGACTTGCTCATTAAGAAAGCAGTCCAAGTCACAGTCCAAGGCATAACTCTTAGATTCCATTTAGCAGTTTTCCTGTTACTCACAGGAACCTCATAGTTGCAAGGAACTATGCAACCAACAGTTCTGGTTGGTCACACTTTATCCAGTGATTTAGACACTGAAAACATGTAAGATTTGTAGAATTCTTATCTTCCATGTTAAATGATAGAAAAACCAGCATCCCCTTGAAATCCAGATGATCTATATTCAAGCAAGCCAGAAACCTAAACCTTGGAGAAGTGCTGGTTGTTCTCAACTTCCTGAAAACCTGCCTTCCTGAATCTTCATTTTCTTTTTTATTTGGAAGAACTGGGAAAAGTTCTTAGCCTTGACCACAGGAAAAACAAAGCAGCCATCAAACCAGATTAGTTATGAATCTCAGGGATTAGCAAATACAAAGCACAGAACAGAGAAAATAATCCAAAAACCAGGGCAAACTATACAAAATACGAATACTGTGATTGAAAAATGCTAGAATTTTGAGATACATAGAACTGATATGAGTTTGATCCAGTATCACATAAGAATTAAAACACACATCTACAGACAAGTTTGCAATCCTCACAGATCCCTCCTGAATAGTTATTCTGCAGAAAGACAATCACAGTAATATACTCAGAAGTTACTCATCTTTGAGTATTTAATAAAACTAAAACAAATTTGATGTACTTGAATATATGTATAATAAAAACCTATTCTAATTGAACCTTGAGGTTTGCACCTTAGCAAACTCATTTCATGTTTAAGCAGTCTTTTTTTCACAGCTAGTAAAATCATTAGCCATTAAAGGAACCCAAATTAAATACTGCTTACTACAAATGCAATACAGCCATTAAAACTGCTTTTTAAGAAAGCATTATTCAAATAATCACCAAAATACTTTCTGAATATAAAAAAAAAACCAAACAGTTTTTTTGGTAGAGTATTTGTCTACTGGATAGTCTTCTAGTGGCATCCTGCCACACTGTACAGGCTATCAGGAAACCAAACAACTAAGATGCTCGTAGTACAGAATATGGGATCATTAGTAGTACTGAACAAATAACCCCAAGCATCAAGTTTTTCTCCTTGCTTGACTTTTATTATAGTTTAATGAAAATTAAGATTATTTATGATTATGTAACATGCTTACATAATTCACGAATTCTACTATACACAGAAATAACTTGCCCTACAAGTCTAAGTACATCATACACTTGCTGGGAAAACAAAACAAACACCACCCTCAATCCCCATAAAACCAACTACAGTGAAAAAAACAAAACAAAGCCAAACTCAGAAAAGCAGACAAAAAAAAGCCCTAAGCAAGCCTAAATGCATTCCCCTTAAGTATGTAGAGTGTTCATCTTCTGAACAGACTAACAACCTTGTGCCATAAATAGTTTAACTTAAAAAATTAGTGCAGCTTACATAAGCCTGTGGCAGTCAACCATTTTTACTCATGGCACTACAACCAACAGTGGCAAAAAAGTTCAGAAAGTAAAACTTAGGAACTAATTCAAAATACCTATAGTCCTTACCCCAAGGCTGACTAAGTAAGGCTACTGGCAAAGCTTAAACTCAAATACTCCATGAATTGTCAAGTGGATAAAGTAATCCAAAGATTATGCTCATAAGAAGTTATTCAGAGTAATCCCAAAGCAGAAATTTGCTACTGTCACAAGGACACAACTCCTCACATAAGACACATCTGTTCTTTCTGGAATCTGTGTTCTAGCACATAATCAAAACAAAAGAAGAAGCATATCAAAATGTCAATGTCATAACTACTTTCCTCTCACCTGAATCATGGAAATTCTAATACTTAAACTTATTTCTTTCTTTCCCTCTTCTTCTAGAGCTCACAAAAGCCTTACCTTTCAAAACTTTCAAAAAACGAGACATTTAGAGACTTTAGAATCTCATTCTTTAAACTTCTTTACAGGAAGCAGGACAAAACAATGATCTATGCTATAGATTTTAACAGGATTCAGTGGTGGGGGGGGAAGCACTTATGGACTGCTTGGTTTGGGGGATCTTTCTAAAATTCAATTCACAGAAGGGAGTCAGACTTCTTTTGATCCTTTCCTGTCAGCTCCGCAACACCAATCCCCCTTCTGCAAGTTCTCTGAGCCATCAAGTCCATGAACTGACAACCACAGGGACCATGGCTTCACTGAGCCCAGGAACGGCAACAAGAAGTTTTCTCCACCTCATCCAACCACCAGGAGAGTGAGCAGAACCCCTCTTTCAGAAGATATAGATTTCTTAAAAGGTAAGAGAAGCAGGACCTCTTCTTCCATCGCCTCTGTGTTTCCAGGACAGGAATCCTCCATCAGACTGGAGACAGCAGTCCACCATGGCTGTGTTTCAACCTCCCCATAACAGACAGACATGAGAACAAACTGCACTGGGATTTGTGAAACCAAAACCCAAGAACTGAATGGTACAGATAAGAACCAAGCAGCACAAGCCTCCATGCCTTGATCACATCTTGGGTAACATATGCTCTTAGGAGAAGTGTCATAAATTTCTGCTACAACTTTTACAGAAAAAATGTCTCAGTTAAGGCAAAGCAGCTTTCAAGTGACTGAGTGTTCCTACAGAAATAGAAGTACTGTTTATCATAGTACCAGAAACGTCTGTGTTGTTGGTTCTAGTGCCTCCATGAGTAACAACAACAGAGATCACTGAAGATGCCTTAGTGTCCACATTGCTACAGAAAGGTGTTACTCACCTGATGGAACTAAAACCATCAAGACCTGCTGGACAGAGCTCCTGAGAGGATTCTTTCTTCTCTTCGGAAAACTTCAAGTTGTCCTCTACAGAAGCCACTTCCCTCTTACAGACCTCTTACTCCTAGATCAAGGAACTTTATTTCAACACTTCAGTGATTTTTGACTCTCTCTCTCCTTTTTTTTTTTAATACAGTAGATCATGATTTCTAAAGACAGACCAAAATAGCTGATCTTACTCAGGTCTCTCTTAGGCCTAAGGCTACCTTCAGCCTCATTTACCTCATCTCCCAAATCTTGAAAGGGATTGGCAGGTTGAACATTTACTTGACTTGGAACTTTCTTTAAAGCAAAAGAAGCATTCACAGCATCTAGAGGTTTCAAAAGCCAAGAAGCAGATTTCATTTAAGAGAACCTACATTCTGCCATTTATGAACTTAATTCAGCTGCAATAGATGTGGTACAAACTCTCTCTTCCCTGTCTGACCTCCCTTCCCTTTAAACTGGATATTCCAAGAAAATGATAATTAAAAAATGTTTGTTCCAGAAAGTGCCAATGAACTCAAACCAACACAGAAGGAAGCTAGATGGAAACAGGGATAATTCTCACTGTCACTGCTTGCTACTGAAACCAATACACATTGAAAAGTAACAGCTTCAGTGTAAGAGCAGGAGAAAGTACAAAACTGCAAACATATTCCTGAGCAATTATTCAAAAAGTTCTTACTCACAATGCATGAAGCATTCAGCCCAACAATGAGATTTGTTGTGAAACACCTGTATTAAACATTGATGCTTATGAAGTTGGAACAGCATGAGAATTTTTACAACCACACTTTCATGATGCTGCCCAAACAGCAGGAAACAAAGCATAGATAAAAGACTAAAATACCTGTTCCCCTGTGCTGAAACTGACTAATGACATGAAAAAAAAAAAACATGGTAATGTACAAAAGCACTGATAAAAGTTTTAAAATATAATTTTGTGTAAGCGCTCTGAATTCAGCTACAACACTTACTCAGTAATTACTGAAGTCCCATTTGCAAATGTCCAGATCACCCAGCAGCTAAAACTTGATTTTTATCAGGAAAGAACATAAGGTGACTTTTCAGCAGAGTATCCAGCAAATAACTTAAAAGTTTTTAACACATTCAAATCAGCAGTGAGAAGATCATATTTGATGGAATTCCTTCTAGTAGAAATTTAACCTATTCGTTTTTGAGCAAATATGAAGCAACAGAGAAACTGTATCAAATTAACACTGTCTTATCTAGACATGTAATTTCCGATCCAGCATTAGCAGGATTACAGCGAGAATTACTATTCCTTCAAGATAAACATAAGAATTCCAAGAAAAAAAGCAGATACACTTTAATGCAATGCTCTGCAACAGCCTAGTACCTGGCTTACTATTTCTGCAAGCTGATCTTAAGAACATCCACATGAAAGCCAAGTTCTAGATTTCTTTCATAACTTGCACAACATCTAGGTAAAAAAAAAGGCAACAAAACCCAATCATCTCCTATTCATCAACTATCATTGATCCAATGCCCAACAAGGAAGAACAGAACAAATCTGTAACTCTTCCAAGTGCTAGGAAAAAATGCCCACATCTTGAGTCAAGCCAAAGTATACAACCTCCCGACTGAAGACACAGAATTACACCTGAGGATTTATCCTAATGTGACAAATAACATACCTAGAACAAGCAAAGCCTTTTGCCAGCCAATTTCTCATGCAGCTGTGGCACTGTAAACCAGGAAGAATTGTTCAAACAGATGACCTGGGGGCAAATCACCTCAGAATATAACCAAGGAATAGAAAAATGCTTAAGCATAAAGCTGCAAGATTAAAATACTAGCACTGCTGTGGTTCTTTTTACCAAATCTGGTAAGAAACAGCCAATACTGAATGCAGTTTATTAAATTGTTCAAGTTTTTTTCCTGCCACAACATCCAAGACAAATACTGATAGTAACAGGATTTCTTTTTCTAAAATCTCTCCATTTGTCCCTAGATCAACCATGATTTCACATAAATTGATCCACTTTTCAAATTAATGTACACTTTAGCAGACATGCAATTTCATTTGAAAGAAAGTATTTCATTTTGAGTGTGGAACAAGACTGATTGAACAGAATCTGCTGAAGGGTGTTTTCCAGAAAACACTCTTAATGATCCACCAGCAAGCCCACATGCAGGTAGAAAACATCTGTACTTGAGCTGTGACAGTGAGGCTGCTCAGCACTACCACAGCAGAACGACCTCCCTCCTTTCTCTCCCTTTGCTATTTGCTTACAAAGTCCCCTGCTTTAAACAGCTCTCTGAAAAGAGCAGTAATTTTCCTTACAAAAGAGCCAGATTAGGACAAAACCTGGTAATTCAATGCTTTTAAAATACCACTACTTTGAATTCAGACCCTTAATAAAGCCCACCAGAAACTGAAGAACTAATGTTTCTTAAAAACACGAAACTGTATATAACTTCAACAGAGATAAGCATTTTTCATTTTTACTCTCTAGTGCTACGCTGGCTATTTTAAAACAATACTTGAAAAGAGAGAAACATTCAACATAGTAATCAATGGGGTATAAGAATATTGAAATGTTATTTCCACAGCGACATTAAGCTGAAACAGACATTGTGATCTATCTGACCTTCGAAAGAAGATCAGATAGATCACAATGTATTACTGATCTTCGAAAAGAAGAAAAGAACAAGAAAAATGCCAAACAATAAGAACTCACTGCACAACTTGAACTATATCAGCAATACTGTGGCATTGTCTCACCATATTACATACTGAATTTTGTGACATGCATTTCAGCTTCTCAAGTCAATGAAAACACCCCAGTGATGTTTTTTTCTGAAAGTTGTGCATGTGAGTCTCCTGGATACCAAACCACAGTGCCACTTAAACACTGACTGATGCAGCACAGAAGCTGCTGACCAACCACCTCCCCACACAGAACTGGAGACACCCAGCATGGATATCCAGTACCACAGAACCACCTACACTATCACCACTTGCCTGGAGCTGGAGAGAGCATTTTGTTCAAGTATTACAAGCACACTGCCAGTTTGAAAGCCTTTCAAAGGACAACTCTGACACTTGAAGGTTTGGCAGACTACAAGAACCTATTCTAGCAGTGTTTTCAACCAACACCTTCAACATTTGCATGAGTCTAAACAAGTATTTCAAAACTCATCTTGCCATTTGCAGAGAGTTTCACACGTGAGAACTGGCACCATGACATCACCACACATGCAACTTCTGCAAAGCAGTTCTCAATCTCTCACAAAAACAAGACAGTCAATATTGCCTTTTGGACAGTATTTTAGTCTACTATGACTGTACCGAAATAAGCCTAGAAAAAATTTGTACTATAGAAAAAACCAAGAGCTCCAACCTGGAAAAAAAAAGCGACAATAAGAGGAAACTTTGCCAGAGATTTGAAAGTAAATCCCTAATATCAGTTTACTGCACTAGGTAGCACCAACATTTTTCAGTTCAGCTTTATTTTTCTGTTAAAGACAGGGACAGGAAAAGATTTTCAGTTCAGCTTTATTTTTCTGTTAGAGTAAAGACAGGCACAGGAAAAGGTACTGCAAAACCACAAGTCACAGATATCTACCACATATCTTGCAGTCCAGAGTAGCCCAAAAGGTGGTCATGGTAATGTTTCAGGCTCTGTACGAAGCCTCTCAGTTTCACACTGTTTTTCACCTGCCTTTTAACCATACCACATAACAAAAATAACTCCCACTGCAAACACCTTCAGTTACACTTTCCTTGTGTTTTTGTGTGAGCACACAGGCACTGCACCTACCTCAGCTCACAGCAGAGGAACAGCAGCATCAGAGATCTCCCAGAGCAGAATGTGTCATAGCACAGTTGAGTTGGATGACTAAGCACACACTCAGACTTGATGTTACCCAAAATTTACTAGATTTGATTATTTACTCAACGACTCAATCATCACTAAAACACCTTTGGTGTCAAAAAAGTAAATCAAAGGCTTTTGCTTGTGTTGGTGATTTTGCTGAAACACTGAAGCTGTGAAAGTAGGGATTTGAAAATCATCCCAGTTGAGGACAAAGCACTTTGAAAAAGAATTCAATAAAATATCTTAGGCTTCCTATTTATTAAGAACTGCAGTACATACCCATGTAACTCTTGCCCTAATCAACAATACTTCTGCAGGTCACACTTTGAGGATTCCTATGCTGTTTACAAATACAAACAAAATGAATCATCACAGGTTTGAAATCAGGAGAAAGCCTCTACAGACCAGCACAAAAAACCAAAACCTTCATTTAAGCCCTACATAATTCTTGAGAGGGGACAGAGGAGAATTTGCCAGATAACCCAAAGAATCACATCAATGTACTCTCCTGGATGACTTCAAAGGAGTCATTTTCCATTAGGATTTCCTTTCACTCTGCAACTCAATAGACAGACACCAGCACAGACATCACCAAAGCTGCCTGAAAGTCAGATGTCTTTTCACAATACCTATTCAACTTCTCTAGTCTTCCTCAAGATGAAAAGTCACAGAAAGAAAAAGGAGCCTCAGTGAGATTCAGGAAACAAGAATGGATACAGATCTCATAACACCCAACTCACATTTACCTGACATCATTATACGTAAAGGTTATGACACAAGACGAAAAAAATACATAATAAAAGTATAATTTCATAATAAGAATATAATTTCACAATAAGAATACATCATATTCATCTGACTACCTGTGTTTAAACCAAAAGATTCAAGACTAAAAGCAGGCTTAAATGCTGATTTTATTACTCTTTACTAATGTGTGCAAAATTTGGTATGTTGGTAATTTTATGGACAGACAGAGACAGTCTATTATATACATTAATACAGGTTGTTAAGGCACTCTTCAGATTGCTGCTGTCAACAGACACCATTCATAAGGCAGGACAAAGTGCAAGCTTTAACAAATGTTGTGAAATACTTTATTTTTAAGAATCCTGTTCCTCTCTCTCTACAAAGAGGAAATGAATTTAACATTTCTTCTTTTTACATGAAATATGTTAACTGGAAATATACTTAAGGAAGGGTAGAAGAAAGAATTGCTTTTCTTGCAGAGCTAGAAAACAAAATTAAAGTTACCAGAACAGTGACTGGCCTTTGACCATGCAAGCTTTACCTCTAAGTTTTAAGAGTTCTGTTATACTAAGTCTTCTGGAAATCTTAGTTGTCAGGTGGACCTGCCAGAGAACATAAACCCAAAAAGAAATGCTATTCAATTTTGTCACAGCAAACACCAGCACTAAAAATAACAAACACATATTGACACATCAGCTGGATAAGTTGACCTGACCACTCTCAAGATTTATTTAGAATTGAAGAATAGTGTCTTCAAACCTGTTAGCACTGAGACCTCCCATAACAGTTTTATGCATGTTTACCTGAACACAGGGTCTTACTTTAAGTTTTTCCATTACTTTCCAAGTGTGGCATATCTAAGCCATTCCATTTTTTTTGAACACAGGGAATCCCTACCAAAACCAGAAGCACAGATACTCCCAAACCACCTAAGCAATTGTCTTTCCTCTCCTTGTTTTCTCCTTGCCAAAGCCAGGGAAACAAGGGCCAATATCATGTTACAAGTCATGTTTGAACAAGGGGAAGAGCACAGCGACTGCACAGTCCTACACTAACACTGAACAATATAATTAAGAGCTGCATCCATCCACCATATCCACTTACATTTAAAAAACCGACTAAAAGGAAACTCGAGTTAATTTTCCTCGGAGCCAATACAAGCAGCCGATAAGATCTCAAACCCGACCTGAAGCCAAGACTCTGGACAGAGCACAGCCAAGGAAGGCCTTGCTACCTTTGGGGGCCTTCTATTTCTAGAGCCAAGGCACAGCAGCAGCAGCAGCATCGCGCTGCAGTCACGTCCAAGGGGCACTGGCAGCGTTTACCTGTGAATCCATTTGCTTTTTATTAATTAATTTATTTTTACGCAGCAAGAGCAGCTTCAGTGGCCCAGCAGGCAGCACAGCCCCTGCTCAGGGGACACCTGCCCGGGATCCCCGGGCACTCC
>NW_005054540.1:467934-474068 GCF_000277835.1 Geospiza fortis | reverse complement strand
GGGTGAGGGGGCTCCGCGCCGGGGCTCCCGCCTGTCAGTCCCTCAGCCCGGCGCCCGGGCGTTTCGCAGCGTCTTTAAGCGAAACTTCCCCCTCTCCGAGGCAGGACACAGTGCTGCGTGCTAGAGGTGATTGGAGACCCTCGCCCCCGGCTTCCCCCTCTAGAGAAGCCTGAGCGTGGTTGGGCAGTGACAGGAGCTGAGGTGTTGTTTTCTGAGTATTGGCAGCAGCGATAAGGTGCGTGCCCACAGTGGTTACACAGTTCGCAGGGTCACAGAATGGGTCAGGTTGGAGCACAGTGGGTCGTCGGGCCCAGCCTCTCGGCTCAGTGATTGGAGACCCTCGCCCCCGGCTTCCCCCTCTAGAGAAGCCTGAGCGTGGTTGGGCAGTGACAGGAGCTGAGGTGTTGTTTTCTGAGTATTGGCAGCAGCGATAAGGTGCGTGCCCACAGTGGTTACACAGTTCGCAGGGTCACAGAATGGGTCAGGTTGGAGCACAGTGGGTCGTCGGGCCCAGCCTCTCGGCTCAGGCAGGGCCGTCCCTGGGCACAGGCTCGGGGCTGTGTCCAGGCGGTGCTGGAATGGCTTCAGTGAGGGAGACTCCATGCTCTCCATGGACGATCTGTTCCAGTGCATGTTCTTACATGGCACAGGATAGCTGTGAGCAGAAAAACGCTGTTGGGCTGTGCTCTTACCAAGTGTCTCATGATCCTGTGCCAGTCCAAGTAATATTTTTGGTCCTTCTGCTTGCAGGATGGACTCGAGGCTGTTATGATTAATATGGATTGATCCAGTGTGAACTTTTAATTGACATCTCCGGAGGCTGAAATCTTCCTGTTGAGGCAGAGCCTTGCAGATGGTTTAGTGGGTGTACACTGATTTTTCATCCACACTGAGCCTTGAGATTACATTCGGTTTGTTCGCCAGCATAAACTGGTTTAAAGCATCTATTCACAAATCATAAAGACTGCTATTTGTGTTCTTCAGGGTTTGTGTGTTTAGGTATTTTTCTTTGTTTAAACAGCATCTGTCTTGCGTAGATTTTTTTTTGGTCTTTTTTACTTTTTTGTCTTTTTTACAGTTTCAGAGCCGCAGAAATGCCATTGCACTGATACCAATGGGCGCGGATGCAGAGCCCTGTAACCACCTCCTGTCTCTCTCTGGTACAGGATTGGAAGTGCAGGGGGGACGTGTGTCTTGTATTGCCATTACTGACTCTCCACGTCATCTGTGTGCAGAGGCCTCGGCTCCTGTGTCAGAGGTTGTGTGAAGTTAATTAAGGAATTCCTGTATTCTGATCCCCGCATCGGAAACACGCCAAGCCTGACTAACATTTCTGGAGAAGCAAAACTGGAAGTAAACAGGATCTCAGTGCAACAATACTTTTATCTAAAAGAGTTTGATTCTTATCATCTGATTGGAACTATTACCAAGATTCTGAAGTGCATATTCCTCAGCAAAAATCCATAATTTCCAAGTATAAGAGTGTGCTGTTGATGCCAATGAATAGCTCCCATAGCTATATGTAGTCTCACTTAAAATGTGAGAAACAGCCCTTGTTACAGCTGTTGGTGTTGTGCACATGACAGTCTCTGTGGCCTGACTTACACATGCTGGCCCTGGCTTCTCCAGCATTTTTGTGTGTTTTCCAGCTACTGTCTTAATTCATCCTGTCATTGTTGGTTCCAGATTTTTCCAATCTGATCTGAGTCTCTCTGTCACTGCCCCTCTGTAAAGTCCTTGTACTACAGCTCCAGTGAGTCCTGTAGCTTCATACAAGTGGGCTCCATGGCTCCTTTTCACTTCAGAAGCAACCAGTGCTTTGTTTTTGTTTGGAAATGATGCTTTTCCTCTGCAATTCTCTGTAATGGACTGACAGAGGACTGTAATCCAGCAATGGCCTGACTTTTATCTCACTTTCAAAGCAGGAGTGTTCCAACAGAAATTGCAGACACTCAGAATTTTTCATCTACCCTTAGCTACTTGTAGGCTTGAGAGCAGGATTGTGAGACTGGGAAATTAATCGGTCTTGAAACTTCACAATTAATCGTAGCACAGCCAGGGCTGTGCTCAAGAATTTAAGAAAAAGATCCTTATGGGTATTAGGTGCCTGATCACCCCAGAAATCAAAGGTTGTGTATGTTCTAACTTTGCTGAACACATCTCTGAAAGCAGTTAATTTTATTGCTGATCCAGCTTTTCTGTCTCTTAGCCATATGACAACTACAAAAATTGATTATACGGAAAAGTAATGTTAGGAAAGCGCTTAATGCATTTTTAGCTGCTTCTAATGGGATTTAGCAGCTGGAAACAAGGAGAGCTGGCACTGAGTAATCAGGGCTGTTCTTAGACAGCTGTGTGGGAACCAGAGTATCAGGACTCTGAAATAAATCACCGTTTTTTTCCTGTATTTTAAAATATGCAATATATGCAAGGAAGAATTTGAAAGCAAACTCTCAATACTTGCAGCTCAGACAGTTAACTCAAAGTCAAATGGAATTCATTGTTAAATCCAGTTCTGTAATAACTTCTAGATGAAAATGCCCCAGGGTTCTGTGTGATTTTTTTTTTTAATTTAATGCTTATGGCAGTTAGTACTGCCCATTTTTGAAAGGCCTAAGGTTTGGATTTAAATTCCATGCTACATTAATTTTTAAGCAGAACAAAAATGTAGTTATTTCTGCTCCCCTTTTCTCTTTATGAGCAACAGTCCAAGAGACCCATTTTCCTATTTTGGAAGAAAGCAATCTTATGCATGTTTTTGCCTAGGAATTGCAGTCAGAAAAATGTCTTGGTAAAGTGGCCCTTCCATAGGTTTTCTATCTGAATAGTTCCTATACTCACTTAGCTCCATTTACAAATCAAAAGCACAATTTTCATGTAAGCACTGTAAACTGAGTCTTGAATCCCCCTCTTACACCATGGTTGGTGTTTTGTCACTGAAATGCACCAAATAATTTTATTTGGTGATGCCTAAAGGGGAATACAGTCCCACTGTGTGGGTATGGAGTGCATCCATTTGTCAGAGTTTTAGTAAAAAAAAAAAAAAGTTATATTTTTTGGTCCTAAAGTATTTAAGTATTTATATATTTAAAAAAAAAGAGGAATGTGCGACTAGAGTAAGGAGGTACCATTGTTTTCATTTTCTATTATTCACTATTTTCCTTATGGAAGGAAATAACCTTGAGGTAAAGTCTAAGCAGTCATATATAGGTCTATGGTAGTACTTTGGGTTAGTGCCAGGTCCTGCTGACCCCTGTGGTAGTTTGTATTCAAGAAATTGCAGAACTCAGGGTCTAAGCAGGATTATTTAGGTGGAAGCCTATGGAACTGGAGCTCACAGTCAAGGATATCCTTTCTATGATAATTTAAATTCTGCCTGCTTATTCTTTAAAAAGTTCTGTGCCATTGGTTTGTAAGTGTGCCTCACTTCTCTGTGTTTCATTACATTTAAAGGATGTATCCTTGGCCTTTCCTCAACTTAAGGTGAATTCTATGCCCTGAAAACAATTTCTAGAGCACAATTCATGTACTAGATTCCAAATTTAATCAAAACTTTTTGGAATTACACATAATCCTTTGTACTTTTATTTCTGCTAAAGCTGTTTGCAAAGCTGTTCTAAAGCTGTTTTGACTCTGCTAGATGCCCTGGTTATTTTTTCATTTCAAGTTGGTGTCAGCCGTGTCACTGAGGTAGCAGCAGAAAATGTTTGTTTTAACAGGGTTCATGGATCAAGAAGTTGAGCTCAGAGAAGATATCTTGGAACTTACTAGTAAACACTGCAAGAGTGAAACTGAGAAGTCAAAATAAACCTCTGAGAAAATGGAAAATATTCCCAAGAGCAGTCAAAAATGTTATTACTTTATCTTTAGGTGGAATCTTTGCAGCCTTATGAAGTGGAGATCTAAATAACTGCATATTGTTAGACCCTAAGCAAGGTCACCTGACACAGTTTGGGGAACCTGTTGGTGTATCTTTAGGTGGGCCTATGTGTCCAGGAAAGGATAAGGCATTATCCCCCACTGTCCCTTTTCCCTTTTTGCCTTATTCTCCAGACATAAAACACTGTGGTCACGTCTCTTTTTGTGCCAGAACATTTTCAAGGGATGCCTTTTTACTCTGAAGTTCTGTGAGTGACTCCAGCAGGCAGGGACAGAGCTCTGCTGCTCTTTGGGAATGGTCTTCTGACCTGGAGAACAAGGCAGACACTGGGAAGAGCCAGAGCTGCTCCCCCAGGGTGCCAGCCCCACCTCTTCCTTGGCTTGCAGTCATCACTTTAATTTTGCAATTTCTGTAATTCAGTTTGCTGCTTTACAGATTAGTCTGTGACTTGGAAGAACTAGACTTTTTGAAGAACAGATTCTTCAAAAGCATGCTTAAAAACTTAGGAAAATTTCAAGTGTTCCTTTGCAGAATCTCCTTAACAACTGCAGTCCTGGCATAGTTGCTGTCACTAGAGCTGTTAAGTTGATGCTGAAAGACTGATGAATTAAATCAGTCATATAAGGGATTGGAGCATAAGTGTTTTTCAGTGTTTGAATGGGATATGTAGTGTGGGGAAAGTGAAAAGACATCCTTGTGTGTATGCCTTTTATGAGCATGCATTTTTGTTGTTAGGGTTCAAAGGCTTTAGTAATAATTCAAATGGAATTTGTGATATTTTTTTTCCCCTAAAGTGATGTGAAGACTGTGTTGGATTATAATAATTATATATATAATCCTACTCTTTTGGATTATATATATAAAGATAATTGATTCCCTTGGGGGTATTTTTCATCACTGTTGTGAAAAACACCAATCACTTGTTTTTAAAATTTTAGAAGTTTAATAGTAATAAAATGGTTATAAAAATAGTAATATAATTAGAATAATAAAAATTTGGACAATTTGGATTAGGACAATACAAGACAATAAAAACAAAGAGTTACGGACAGTCTGGGTACCTCTTTCTGGGCAAAATAAGCCCGAAAAAGGACACACATTAACAGAGGATTAACCCTTAAAAACAATAGCCTGTTGCATATTCATACATTTCATACATGATGCATAAATTCCATTAAAACAAAGGATTCTGTCTGGTCAGTGTCAACTTCTTCCTCTTAATCCTAACGGCATCTTCATGGCAGATCTAGGTAGGAAGAAGTTAATTTCTTCTGATAAGAGAGCAATAAATTCTTTTTCTCTGAAAGATTTAGGTGCCCTGTGGCTGCTATCTTGGTGCAAGTCCTTTCTTATAAAAAAAGAATCTTACATAGCATAGTTTCTATTTTAACATTATGTTATAACCTAAAACTATATTTAACACACTACTTAAGAGAAGTAATACAGCATAACTTTCTAACATAACACATATAATATTCATTTTAATATTTGAGAAGAGCCAGTAATAAAATACGCATTTTTCACAGCTGTTAATTTTGGTGCTCTGGTCAGATATAGTTTCTTAATACTTAGAGTTCCCCTGTGGTAGCAGAAACTTAAATGAATGACATCATTTACTCCTTCTGTGCCAGTGCTATTGTGTGGGACTACTGTGTTCTGTAAAATGAGCTTCCGGTTTTATCTTAGGTGTGGCTGTCCTTCCGCAGTGCACACAATGCCCCTGCTCTGAGTCCATTGTGCCACTTATGTCTTACATAGATACACCTAGACTGTGGAGTCTGATTTGTAAAATTGCTTTTAAGGATTTTTAAATTCTTCAGAATAAAAGAAACGCATTTGCAAATTACCATAATAGAAGACTCTGTGTGCATTCCTTAACTTAGGATGGTTTGGTAGTTTGCAGTTCCCTCAGGATGAGAGTAACATTTTTGCTTCAATTCTTGTAATCAGATCTAATAGTATCAGGGTGTTTTTTCCAGTTCCCAGATTTTTCACTGAAGTGTGACATTTGAAAAGGAGATAGTGCTTTTGAGTTGTACTGACTGCTTGTCCAAACTCATCATCACATCCTGTCAGTGGCCTGGCCATTGCTCAGTGCTGGCTGATGCTGTGAACAGGAACAGGGGCAGATAGCAGATCACCACATCACATCAGATATGGTCGCTGGTAAAAGCAGTCAGAATGACTGGGACAGAAAAACCCAGTCTGTAGAAACAAAATACTCATCCTTATGGGAATGCAAGAGAATTCTGCT
>NW_005054540.1:460163-467893 GCF_000277835.1 Geospiza fortis | reverse complement strand
TCCTACTCATTTGTTGTGTGAGAGAGATATAAGGGGTGTTACAGGCCTGTGAGTGGTTCCAGAGGGAAGGAACAATGTGTTTTGACTGTGAAGTGAATACTTCCTTTTATTCTCTGTTGTTTTCTCATATTCCTGGAAAGATGCACAAGTGTAACAGAAAATGATTTTCAAACCACACTCTGTAATACCACACAAAGGTGCAACCCTTGCTGCAGGATATGAGTGAAAACCAACTACTTACATGAGGTTTGGGCAAGGTTCCTATTTATTATATAAAATACAACAGATTTCATTCTGTGATTGTTTTGATTGCATTTTATAGCCTGCTATGGAAAGTTCATTTCAGGCATGCTGAAAAATTTTGGGCCAGCAGTTAGAATGTAAGTTGTGTGGGAAACACTTTCAGCATCAGTCTATTGAGTCAGCACCTGCAGTATCTTCACTCAGTAAATGATGGGGCATAACCACACCAAGTTTAATCCAGCTAGCGTGCAGTTTGACAATCATACAAACATAGCAGTGTAGGTTCTAGTGAGGGCTCACAAACATCATATACATATACATATTATATATACACACATGTAGGGTTTTCTGCAGGTTTGTAGAGTCAGTGATGAAGTGTGTGCTGCTGAGTCTCTATTACTCCTGTTTCTAGCTAGATGAAAGTTAATGTGTGGCCACTACACCAGAACCAGCACTTGTGGCAAGGGCATCTGCAGAGAGGCTGTAGTGGTGTCATAGCACAGACTGGGTTAGTAGCCAGAGATTAATGTAATTTATGACCTACATGTGTTCCTAAATAGTAATGGAGAATTTTGTCTCAAATCACTGGGCAAAGCATGTAATTTCTTGGAAAGGAAGCTTTAAGGTAGAGCCCTATAATTAAATATTTAAAAGTGTCTTGCTGTTGATTTGCAGTTTATGACATCTTGCAGTAGTGCAGAACAGGCTGCAACAGTTCTATAACTCAGCAGCACTTTTGGAGGAAGACTAGGATGGTTGAAGAACTCTGGTACTTCAGGGAGAGTTGAGGCCAAGAAGTTTTTTTAAAATACAGCTTGTACTGCAACACTTTATTGAAACAGTTCCCCTCAATTCTTGAGAAACTAACACTTAATTCTGAAGGCATCTGAGACTCCTGTTCCAAACTCATCCCAGGACAATAATCAGTAAAGTACTGGACTCCCATATGTGAGTATTTTACAGGTATAAGGATAATGTAAGGCCAGGGCAGAGCACAAGACAGTGTTGGTGGTGCACAAGGACTGTGCACAACATGACCCCAGTGATTTTGGAGCTGGGACACCATGGACTGGTGTGTGCAGCAAGGAGTGACACCAGGTCATATGTGGGGTTTTTGCTGTTAGTTAACTTGCTTGCTAGGGACACTAGTTTATAAGCAAGGGACTTCTCTTGTCTCCAGCCAGCTGAAAAGCACTGGCCCTTCTTTCTGTGAGGTGCTGGGGTCAATGGTGCTTCCAAGCAGGTGCTTCCAACATTTCTGGTGTGGTGAACCATAATTGAAGTGGGAAGTCAACTGATGAAAAAAAAATCTTCTTACATCTGTCTTTTTGCTGAGGTCCTTCTGCTAGCTGCCATGGATTCCTTGGTAGTAACTTTAAATCCATTAAGAATTAAGCCACTCAGTATGTGTGTGATTGTCTTTTGATCCACAGACCAGTGGATCCTTTTTCCAGTTACAGGACCTAATATAAAGCATGTGAAAACAGAAAACAAATCCTGCTGTCATCAGGTGAAATTAGATTAATGTTTCCTTTTTAGGAAATTCCAGATGGTCTGCAGAAAGGTTTTCCCTGAGACACTAATAATAAAGATTCAACACCTTCTGCTCCCTGAAAATACACACTCCTGAAATTCATTCCGCCATTTTTCTACTTAATGAATAGAAGTAAATTTTCTGAAGATAAGGAAGAAATTCCTGCTGCTGGTTTTGTATGGAATATTTAAGTTTTATAAAATTGGGCAACTATTCTAATATGCATCACTTAAGATACATTTGTTCTGTACTAATCAAGACTTTCATAGTCCAGCCTTCTGTATTTTTTTCTACACAGATTATCAGAGCATGAAAACGAGTTCTGATTAACCTTCTGCCAGGTACTGCAAGAATAAGAACAAGCAAAAAAGGACAGAAAATTCCAGCAATTCTCCTGAGTTATATGATCAGACAAAATCTGTATGGGTAGGTTTTCTTCAAGCCAGTAGTTTGAAAAGACAGGCAAAGTTCACAGGGGGCAGAGGAAATAAATCAACCAGAAAAAAAAAAAAGAAAAGAAAACAATCTGAATGCTGATTTCAGAGAGAAATACCTCAGGGAACTAACACCTATTAAATAAGCCTTTAACTGGACATGCAGCTTTCCACCACAGAAACAGAACATCTTTTCCAAGCAATGCATTTTCCTTTGTGTCAAATCTGTGCCAACACAATAGTAAACACAGTGAATGTAATTTAAAAAGAATGAAAATCTTCATTATTACAATGAAATCAATGGAGAAGAGAAAGTAAATACTTCATATTTCAATATCAGGGAACAAAGTGAAGCAGTAAATGAATCACGGTGTTTCACTTTACACTGATAATAGTATGACTTTAAAAAAAACATATTTTTCAACATCTGCAAGAATTGTTTTCTTAACAAACACTTCCAATTATATGTGAAACAAGGCAGCTGCTCATTTCCAAAGACAGATAACTATGTATTTTTAATTTATGTTGTCACACAATCCTTTATTGCAGTAAAACACAAAGCCTGTTCTTGACTTTTTTCACATCAGACAGCAGCTGAAAGCCACTACTGTTGTAGGTTTAAAAACTTACTTTTTTGTCTGTCTTGTCCCCAAGGAAATGTTTTGTTTCAGAGTCTGCATATGCCTTTCAAAATGTACCTTCAGCAATATAAGAGCTGGAATGGTGTTATTCATCCTTGGATTCAAGGATTCCACTCCAGAACTGTTACCCAAAGTTACCAGGCTGCATTGCATGTGGTTTCAAGTGAAAGCCATTCAGTTTTCTGCTAATTGGAAAGTACGATGAAGTTTAAAGAAACAGCTGCTTTTAAAAATGACTTTTCAAACCTCACTCGGACAGGGTCTGCTACTTGTTAGCATTCAAGTCAACGCGAAATTATCTGTGCTTCCTTTGGCACAGAAGCTAATCCTGGTGCATGGTTTGCATGGGAAGGCAGCCAGGCCCCGGTGCAGACAAAACTCCGCGCGTATCCCCGGAGCGAGCGCTTGCAGGACGCCTGGCCCTGCGCCTTTCTCAGCAACGCCATAAATCTTCTGGAAGCCAGCAGCATAGGGCAGGCTGAGGCTGGGCTTTACTGCTTCTATTTCCTATCTCGTTGCAGTCTTTCAGCCAGAAGATGTGTCTGCCAAGGTGCACATAGAGGGAGCTGGTGTAGTTCCAGGAGTGAGCTTGTGCTATTGAATTCTGTCAGCACTGCAGCTTCACTCGGATAAAAATGTTACCAAAGACAATAAGCTTGCAAAGGCTTGCAAAAGCTGTGTGATTTGCTGTTTTGTCAGGACCCAGGACATCCCTTTGACTGTCCTGAGCAGCCAAGACCCCTGTCAGGGGTCTCAGAGACCCTGGCACAGAGCCCAAAACACCTGTGGTTTTGATTATGACCCGTGGAGCAAGTTACCAACCTTAGATGAAGATCTGCAAGCCATGACAAATTAAGTAGAATGATAGTGAATTTATCACAAGGTGAAAAAGTAGATTTTGGAGTTTTTAGAATGGGGGTTCAGGGGGGCAAGATGGAGGGATCTGGGTGTGTCCAGCCTATTTCCCTCTTTTTCTTGGCCTCCATCTTCTGCTGTGATGTTGGCACTTTTGGATTGGTTTAGAGTAGAAGCTCACTGTCTAATATAGGTGATAGATATTGGAAAGTAATTGTAAACATTGTATACATAGTTTTTAGTATAAAAGACATAACACTGCCCCAGGAGCAGGCAGAATGCCTGGATTGCCGTGCTGAGTGGACTTCGGCAGGACAGGAGAAAGAATTTTATAGATAAGGAACAATAAACAATGCTGAGACCGAGAACTGAAGAGTTCTGACTCCTTCTTTGAGGGCTGGGCTGGGAAAAGAGACTTTCCAACTCTTCTCGGGGTCACTCTGACCAACTAGAGATCCCGACGCTGTTTGGTTTGGTTTTGTGTAAGAATGAGGCAGGTTTTAGGACAATATCCAAATGGGACCAGCATTAATTATTTTTCAAGTAACTGTAGGAAAATTACATTGTGTACAGAAATTAACTCTTAAACCCATCACAGCTGGTTTTATTTTTAGATTTTTTTAAGGAGCATATTTAAACCTAACACAGCTAGAAGATTTTCCACTGATTTGATGTGTGCAGACTCAGACCCTTAATATCTGATAAGAGAATCAAGAGAAAGATATACTCAGTTGAAGGAGAATTAAGCATGCAAAATCTTTCTTCCTAAAGGTAATTTTTTTTCTGGGCTTTCTTCTCTGTGAGTTATGGACATGTGCAGCTTTTCCTTGCTGTGTGAGTTTTGCTTGTTAATGACAGGAGCCACAGACATCAGAGAAACTTGTACTGTCAATTTGTATTTCCATTTCAGCCCTCTCAGTTGTCATTGTAACCTGAGAGTCTTATCTAGATTTTACTATGGCAGGCTAATACCCCTGAAACCAAGGGAAGAGGGAAGAGCAGGGTCAAAGTATGTATGGGGCTGGAATAGAAAAATTCCATAGCCATTTAATGCTGGCAAAAAAGAATATACAGGAAGGTTTTTCCTTAAATAGGGTGAAAAATACCTGCATCAGTTCCACCACAGCAATTGTAATACATGCCACCAAATCCTGAAATTGGCTTAGAAATTGTGAGGAAGTTTAATTTTTTTCTTGCTTGTGATTTTGCCTGTACAGTTAAATAGTTTTATTGAGACATTTCCAAAATAGAAAATATTGAGACAGCTTTCCAAAATACAAAACATCTTTTTTTTTTACAGTTCAGCTTATATACAATTGCTTCCTAAACAATAAAGAGCAGAAATGTACTTCCTAACGGATCTCCGATTGACCCTTCTCAAAGTATTTTAAGTAGATAATTAACATAAGGTAATTAAAAATATCTTCAGTCTCTGTGATTGTACAGCCTATAATTTTTCATAGTAATGTGATTCATTTTATCTGAAGTTGTTCAACACATATCTTTGGAACAATTTAATTTGCATGCCTGGTTGGTACCGCCTTCCCTCGGTTTCCTTCATTTTGTGAGATGCTCAATTAGTCACAAGTCTGAACATACAGATTCAGGCAGACTCATGGTTTGGAGTCCCCCTTGCTCACTGGAATCCTTTATAGGACTTAGAAAGCACAGTATCCTTCGGCTAAACCTCCAGCGCAGCAACACAGCCCTCATTTTATAGATAGCACACCAAAAGTGAGCAATTCCATGGTCATTACTTTCCAGCAAAAGAAGGCAAGCATCCATGAAGATGGAGGGATCTGTTAGCCATGTGTATGTTTTTCCACAGCTTTACAGAAGGCTCAGGATATTGACATCCCTGTTCTCCCCATCATGGGCTTCTGTGTGTTCTCTGGAAAAGCCCAGCCTCTCACTACGCCTGGTAAGGCGTGGTAATTTTATGGCCACGGTGCTGCAGGAATCTGAAACTGTGCGGGTTTGGCTCAGCAGAATTGACTTCTGAGTAACAGCTGTATTCTAATGTGTTACATGAAAAGATGCAGTTTGATAATTTTCATTTAATAAAATGTTTTATGAGTAAGATGTTTAGAGATTAGCACCCTTTTTCTGATAAAATTGCTAGGTGAATGCAGATGAGAAGTATTTCATTTGCTAACCTATCTACATTGTTGCTGTCTAAATGTTTTAACATAAATACTCTTAATAAGAACATATTTCCTAAGTGACTGTCATTTTGGTAACAATTCTAATTCAAATCATATAGAACAATGGGCCATGCTCTTTATTTAGTCTGGCATGAGGCTCCAGCAGAGAATAAGGTGGACAGAAGTATTTTGATGTTGTTGCCATGCTGTCTGAATTCTGGGCTAGATGGCATCTCCTTGCTCTAGGCCACAAAGCTCAAGGGTCTCAAGTCATAACTGTATCAAATTCAGAATCCATGTAAGAAAAATAAAACTTAGCAGAGCTTGGCACTAATGTACAATGCTTTTGTCATGGGGTCAAAAGTCACTTTTGATTATATTTTTGATAACTCTTTGTGATGAACTGTGTTGCCCAAAGAGAAGAAAAGTCTATTTGTGCATGGGAAAACAAATTGTTCCAGCCATGACTCTTCAGAAATGTCTTATATTCTGTGCCAGCTCCTGCATTCCCCAGGCCTTTGATACTCACGAATCATTTCAGTAAACCTTATTCCTTCTGGCTTTATTTGATTTTTCTGTGTTGGGATGTATCATAGTGGATAAATATTGTGCCATTTCTTTGTCCAGTGGTCATTTTCTCTCTGCTTTAAAAAAAATCAGTGAATTTGGTTTTCCTCTTCCATTAGATCATGTAGTGAAGCTTTTGGATCTTTCTTAAGCATCATAATTACATTTTTTAAAGTTCCTTTGTCACATTAGTTCCTACACACACGTTTCTTTCTATGTTATTTCTAATCCACCCTATCAGAATGACCGCAGGTCAAAGTATCAATGAAGGAGATGCTGAGGAGGATTGAGAGCAACAGTAGCCAAGAAACTAGCCAGGCTTCCAGTGAAGAGACTGAAATATCGGCCTTCAGTATAGAGAGACACTTCTCTTGGACAGTTTTAATATTTGCAGGAAGCAAAGATTGGGGTATTTTATTTGTCATCTCCAAAAGTCTTTTGGCAACTAGATTCCCTTATTTTAATTTATATCTGTTCATGACTATTTTAATGAAGACTGAAGACGTAATAAAGAAAAAAATAAAAGGTTCTTTTTTACACTGTATTTTGTTCATAAGAAAAGGTGCCACTGATTGTACACCCTAGGGCACCCTATAACAAGTTGTATAAGAAATCTGTGGCATGGACAAGAAGCAAATTGAATACATCATTTCTGTGGCCTTTCCTTTTGGCAAGGGATGTGTGAAATTCTCACCTGGTAGAGATCCAGAAGGTGAGCATCGTTAGCAAAAGGGTAAATGTAAATAGCTGAGGCCTTCATTTCTCAACCCAGGTTGTGCAACTTTGCTAAGTCAGAAGACTGAGTTTGTGTGAGATCTATGATGTAGAGAGAGTTACTGGAAAGTTTTTACTTTCAAGTGCTGATAATACTTCTGATAGAGTCCAAGACAAAATTCAGAACATGTTCTGATACAACATCACCACCACCAAAATAACCCAAACTTCCAAGAGAATGCATCTGAGTGGCACTGTGACTTGCACATGAATGGCTGTCAGCAGATTTGAGTCATATTTTGTTCTCGGTTACCCAGCTGAACTTAGATATCCATCACCACTCGGACAGACTCCCTTCTGGGCTTGTTCCTGCTGGCAGTCCCTCCTAGTCCCAGAAGTACACGTTAGGATCGCCTCTTGCCCTAGGGAGACTCAGGCTGCGGATGTGGGGTGGTTTTCAGGGACTGAATCTGTAGTGATCAGCTGACTCCTTTCTGATCCTTTCATTGATGCTGCAGTCCTCTGCACTTGGCATCACATCCACGTGACAAATCTGGAACAGAGCTGGCTTCCCTGCTATCATTAACTTTGGTTCATC
>NW_005054540.1:453803-460153 GCF_000277835.1 Geospiza fortis | reverse complement strand
CAAATGTAGCCTGCTGAAGAAACAACACGAGGCTAAGCAGCAACTTTATCTTGCCATTTCAACTTTACACTTTGGAAAAGGAATGACTGTTCTAAACAACTATCACAGCAGTTGCTGATATTAGCCTGAGCTGCTGGTGGTGACAGGGTTTTCAAAGGAGGCTTACGGCATCCCAGTGGATTCACATTTTATATATGTCAGCTTGTAAATGGTTGGAACTTCCTTTTGGCATTACAAGGGATCAGCAGTAAAGAAGCTACATAAGCCAATTTCTCTCTTGTAGTTGATGCAATTGACTTTTCAGACAACCAGGCCCAAAGTACACGTTTCATGTTTTCAGTGCTAGGTTTTTAAATTCATTTTGATGGAACAGCTTCCTTGGGTTTGCCCAGGATTTATAGTGGTAGAAATAAAGGATACCAAATCAGGTTCCTAAAAGTAACCATCAAAGAACTCAATGCTGTGGAAGAAGAGCTAAATACTTATCTCCAGTTATCTCCCAAACTCATACCAACAAGTCAAACTAATTCAGTTTGACAGGAAACTATGATACCTAACACAGAATATATACAGCCTCCAGCACCCATTGTGGGAAATCTCTAGTGACCACACTTGTGGCACTGAGAGCAAAATGTGTCCCCTGTATCTTTAAGAGACCAGCAGCCCTGGAACAACAAATTAGCCTCAGTCTGCAGTCTGTATGTTAAATGAATGACATTTTATCATACTTCCTCCAAGAGTGTAGATAGCATGGGTAGATGTAGGGCATACCTGTGCTTCCCCTTAGTCACTCAGGGATGACACTTTCTATGTTATGCTTGCTGCCATTGTACATTAATCTAATTTACAGTTTTATGTCAAATACTTTTTGAAATCCAAGTAGATTATGTCCATTAATCACTTTGCCCAGTCTGTGTTCCTTGTGATCTCATCTCTTATTAATATCTTTAGGATCTTGCCTACCACCAAGGTCAGACTGGTCTATAATTTCCTAGCTCCATCCCAGGCCTTTTTAAAGGGTTGTGTTTGTGTTATGGTGTCCTTCAGTAGCTGCTTCACTTTCAGAAGGCTACTAAGAATCTTTTTGTATGGCATACAAAACACCTGTTTTGTATGGTTTTGATTTCTAAAGTTTTCTAGAAGTACTGAAAATATTGCTTTTAGTTGCTTCAGTTGACCCTTTTGGTGTTACACCTGGACTCTTCGCTGCTAGAATCTTTTCACATTTGGCATCATCTCATCTTCTTTCTACACAGAAAGTAGTTCACTTCAGTTTTCATTTACCTCTTTGTAGTGTAAAGTTTCTAACTGCAAATCTGAAAGCCTTCATCCTTTTCTATTTTTTTTTCCACTTCTGTGAACATGGTGATTCTTTTTATGGTCAAAGTGTGGGTAACATACGGGATTGCTTGGGCTATACAAATATCCTTGATTAGATTCTGTTTTTCAGGGGTGGAAATAAAAAAAAAACAACAACCCAACTTGTATTAATAACTGTCTGGCTCTCATTGTATCCTGTCTTCTCTTTATATACCCATCAAGTTTGAAAGAAGTTCATTAGAGGCCAGACCATTTTACTTTGAAGCCTTCAACACATCCCAAGCATAGCAATGGAATTTAAAAAGCAAGAAGAAAGAAAAATTTCAGCTCAGTAAACAACAACTATATACAGATTACAGGCTAAAGCTGATTGAGATGAGGAAAAGTTATCAGACAGAAATATTTTAGTACATTGTATAGGTAAAGTCTTTATCTAGATTGGAGTAATTACAGTTGAGTCGTTGAAAGTGGTGTCCGGAAAGTTAATTAAATAAATTCTTGCCAATGGCCTTAACAGAAATCCAAATGGGCTAAAACAGCTATCAGCAGCAAGTTCTGCACCTGTCATAATTAGAACTGAAGCTTGGCTACTATAATGAGTCACAGAGAGAAGTCTTGACTTCATTTTGTCAAGTGTCTGTGTGACATAAGAGTAAACAGGAGATTTCATTGGAAATCCTTATTAGAAGTCCTTCAAGAGAACGAAAATACATTAAAAATAAACCATGGAAATTTGCTTTATTTCTTTTGAAGGAAAACATCTTGCTGTTCTAAACTTTCTTACCCTGATAATTTCCATCAGTGACATGAATATATATATATATATATATATACACTCATATATATATATATATATATATATATTTGACTTGGTTTGGATTTGGATTCTCTCAGTTCTGAGCGAGATTGCCCGTTGATGTTGCATGCAGGGCAGTGCAGATGAGGGCACAGAACATGCCATGTACATGGTGTCAGCATTCTCAGCATGTAGCATAGCTTCAAAGGCATGTCACAAATTAAGATCATGTTTAACTTACTGTTGTCTTTGCTGATGTTTATGAAATTTGCCACTAGTGTTACAGCTTTTTTTTTTTAGTTTTGGCACCCAAGTCTTTTCATGAAGGAGTTTATATACATGACTTGGTCAAGGATGCAGCATGATGTCTGTAACTTCTGAAAAAAAAAGTGAGTTTTTCAGCAGTAACTACCAATATGGTGCAGAAGGGGACATGAGTGGAGTTCTCAGCCCTTTCAGGGAGAGGGAAATGTTTGGGCAGGAGTGGGAGCCTTCAGTGGATCAACACTTGGTGCAAGGCTCGTGTTGCAGACAGGAGCTTGGCTCTTATCACACATGCAATTAGGAGGAGGAAGGACTTTAAAGTAGGAGCAAGATCCATTTGACAAGGTGTGGCAAAAAGAGTGTCTTTAGGAGGCTTCAAACCTAATGAGGGCAGCTTGAAACTGCTAAGTTACTCTGATGGAGAGCAAGCATACAGTGTTTAATCTCATGGTGCACCATGTTTAGCCTGAAATCAGATAGGCCACACACTTACGCTGAAGTATGAGTAAGAACCATGCCAAAACTGAAACCTAAAATCCCTTATTTTTTTTTCTTTTTATTTCTCTTAAGGAAATGAGTAGTTATATTTTCTTTTCCTTTCCTTTACACAAATAAAAATGACCACCTGAGAAAGAGAGGGGATAAACAGCAACTCATGTATTCCCTTGTATTTGCTTAGCATTCACTTGAGGAGCAGAAAAAGGGGCTTCAATGCCTCACGTTGAACAAACTCAACACAGCAAAATCAATGAGTTCCCAAAGCTGCTCTATCACTGCACCCATCAGAGGGCAGCAGAAACTGCAGAACGGGACACAGATGCTGCTTCGTTGCTTTTCATTTCACATTCAGGAAGAACCAGAAGAGAAAAGAACAGTAAAGAAAAAGGAGAAAAAGAAAAAAAGATAAAAAGAAAAAAAGAAAAAAAGGAAAAGGAAAAGGAAAAGGAAAAGGAAAAGAGAGAAAGAGAAAAAGAGAAAAAGAGAAAAAGAGAAAAAGAGAAAAAGAGAAAAAAAGAAAAAGGGAAAAAGAGAAAAAGAGAAAAAGAGAAAAAGAGGAAAAGGAAAAGGAAAAGGGAGAAAGAGAAAAAGAGAAAAAGAGAAAAAGAGAAAAAGAAAAAAAGAAAAAAAGAAAAAGGAAAAGAGAAAAAGAAAAATAAACACTTCAGAAGTACTTCTGGTAAAAGCCAGATTGATGCCTCATTTTAATAGCTTTGAAGTGGTCTAGTGCAATTCTGAGCACAACAATTTCCAACAAAGCAGTGTAACTACCTGTTGGTGAAAGCAGCTGTCCTGCATGTGGTAGTTGGAGAATTAGCAGTGAGGCTATGAGGCCATGTTAGTATAATGGTAATTAGGACAAGGATATGAATAGTCATTACAATGACTAAACAAAACATTGTGGTAGAAGAAAACCAGACTGGTTTTTTAACAAATTAATGTTTGGTAGCATGGAATTTTGGATAAACACCTTCAAATAACAAGGAGAAAAATATGTTGCAGTTTGCAATAGGGATACAGAGGTTCGTAGTGACATTCAAATGACACCTGTTGGAAAATAAAAGGATTATAACCTTATTTACAACAAACTAGGGATTTCCAACACTAATGCATTTTCAGAAGTTGCTTCCACTATAATAGATGAATGGTATTCAGAAACAATAAAAAGCTAGAATTAATGTAGGATACAGAGACTGGCAGCCTAATGATCTCTCCAAATGTCTACTGTGTCATGCAGAAGGTATGAAATTAGTGGCAGTAGTTTTTATCTGTAGATGACACCTTGAATTAAGTTGGAAGTAGCAAGTAAATATAAATAAATGATGCATTTTTCTTGCTACTTATCTGAGTTATTAACAGGATTTTGAAATGTCTGAAGTAATTGTCAGAAAGTAAGTAAATCCAGTAAGGTTACTCTGAAATAAACATTGAAAGTATTTCTGTGAGTAAAATTTTATTACTGTGCCAAAGAAGCACCCATGAGGAGAGGGCTTTAAAAGGATGGAAACGGGACAGAGCCAAATGCCTGAATAATCTGTGGATTGCACACTAATCTGGACAGCTAGTTCATCTGCTTTAGGAACTTCATGCAAATTCTCACCCAAATCTGATCTGCTTTCCCACCTGAAGAATTTTTGGTGTATAGTATGTACAGGCAGAGTCCTGGAAATGGCACAGAAGCCTGTTCTGGCAGCTCTAAAGGCATGGAAACCAGTTAGGTGAAATGATTCAAGCAGCCTCTCATCACTTCTTCCCTCGAGCAAAACCACAAATCAGAGCTCAAGGAGAAAAAAGCAAGAGATTCTTCCTTGCAGACAAAAAAGGTGTGTTTTGCAGAGGGTTTCCAATCCTTACTGCTTCAGGAGTGTACCACTGACTCGTGGCTTAGCCGACCTTGTTTCTTCTAAAAATCACATCCATCATCACAGAGCCTTCATGCTCTTTGTGCTGGATCAGGCAGGTGAATTCACCTCCCCATCCAAGGCAGCACCACGGTGATCTCCCAAACTAAGAAAAAGGGGCAAGGATTTGAGGAAAAAACCACTAAGGCATGCCAACTGTAGGGTTTCTGAACTGTGCTTTTTCATTGAACTTTTAAAATCTATTGAGAATGTGTAGTGTGTGGGGTTGAGGCAGAAGTGCATCTAAACCAAATTTAGCAGACACTGTTTTCATAAGAAATGTTGTTCATTCTTACAGAATTTGTCCAGACCCTGTGAATTTAAGAGGGACACTCCTCTATGTGATTTTGCCTTTGGTGAAAGGCAGGTGCTGGCAGTTCACTCTTCCATCTGATTGCTGACACCAGTGAGAACTGGGTGGCAAGTGACATTATTTCTCATAAAAGCCAGATGCAGTTCAAAGATGCTGCAAATAAAGAGTTAATTCAGTTTGCTGATGTGTTTTTTTCCTCACACAGTGCTACATCACACTGCTTTGAATATTCATTCCCTTCATTTTCAGCTCTGAGTAAATGAGTACACTAGTTTTTACTGTCTGTAATTTATGTAATTACCTTTGTCATTTGGATGAGATTTAAGCAGATGAAAGGATTGAAGAGAGGATAAGGATTTTTTTCTTAAAGTTTTAACAATAAAAGTAAATCTGTGATTTTAATAAAGGAAAACAACAGACATTCTTTGTCATCACACTCAAGGGCAGCCCTTGGGGGCTGCAAACAGAACTAGCAAGGATGATGTTGTCAGTGCTATCATGAGTGGAAGAAGGAGAAGCATGTAGAATTATTATTTCCCCCGAAGACTCAGAACACAAAATAGTTTAAAGCTGATTATGCCCTAGTTTTTTTCTCAAAGGGACCTGAAAGACAGATAGAAAGCAGGCCTTGGGCAGCAGCATTTGCTCCATAAATGACACATAGATATTGGTAAAGTATCTTACAAATGGCTTGTACTGGACTAGCACCTTGTGCATCCAGTGCTGATTTTACATACTTCTAGGTCCATCTAAAATCAGGTTTGTGTCATTTTAGTTATTTTAATAAAAACTGAAGTAGCCATGCTAGGTAGCCCCTGGTGTAAATACTGCTGTAAATGAATGACAGTGATTAGATTAGCATAAACAATTCTCTCATGGAAGGATATTGTTAGCTCAGCACAGCTAAACTAATAGGAATTTTCTGCATTGGAAAAACCTTTGAGAAGTGTGAGGAGGTTCTGGAGGCAAATAAATCTTCAATCCTTTCACAGTCCCTATCAGAGATTTTATTTTGCTGCCAATCCTCACTCAGTGTTTTGTCAGCATTTCCTCATTAGTGTTAAACCTGCTGACTTCGCTGACCCAGGAATTCTTGGCAAAGAATCCAGCAAGCAATTTGCTTTATCCATGTCTTAGTCTCAATGAAGCTGTTTGTGAAATGGTCATCATTTGTGCTGCCCCTCCCTTAGCATCTTTGATTAGACTCATCTGATCAGTCTGTAACGGGACACATGCACAAGGCTAAACTTTGGATCAT
>NW_005054540.1:452674-453793 GCF_000277835.1 Geospiza fortis | reverse complement strand
AAAGGGATTAAACAGAGAGCTACAGAGAGGTATTGAGAATGAAGAAGAGGAATGACTGCATTTGTGAATTTGTAAATTTTCCTGCCTCAACCTTAAAACCTAAAATTGAATGTATTTTAAATCCAATACATAACAAATATATTTCTATCACTGCCTCATTATGTTTCCTTAATTCCTAGTAGGTCACAAAGTTTTGTTCCTGAAGAAGCTTGTCTCTCAAATAAATTTGTACATCACTAAGTACTTCATAGATCAAAAGTCAGTAGGGGTTAGGAAAATGTATACCAGGGCCTTTAATTTCTTCATGGTTAAATGAACAGTAATGAATTCAGGGGCTAAAAAAGCAAAATAAAAGGAATTATCACTTGAGGTGGAAGAGTTTTTAGCCATGCAATAGATACACAGGTACAAAGACTATGACAATCTTTTCTCTTAGCCTCTCAGAAAAAGCATTTTAAAAGCGAATGCTATTTGTGACAGAAAAATGGAGAGACTAGTTCTTTTTCTTTCCATAATATCTATTATCTTCTTCCAACATGGGCAAATATTGCTGTTGATCCTGTAGTTCTGAGTTCACTAGGCAAGGTAATACCAGTGAATTAACCCATGAGACCCACAGGCACGGACTTTCTGGCTTTTTCGTAATTTTCCAACTGAAAAGTTTTCTGGAGTTGTTCTATGAAATTGCACTGTCTCCCTCTAGTGACTGCTTCTGTCTGTCATCTCAGGTTTAACATGGAATTCTCAAAGACATTTTTTACAGCTTGTCTTGCAGTCTGGTACCACCCCATCAATGCCCCAGCACTTGGCTGCTTTTATTGTGCCTGTAAGATTTGCAGTGTTGGTACTGCAACTGTTAGTGGGGCCAAGTCAGGTTTAGGAATTCATCTTGCACCACAACAAAATCCAGCACTGTGATACTCCTGCAGTCCTGGAACCAGGGAGTAGAGCGGCACCCCATGGAGCAGGTGCAGCCTCTGGATTTGTTTTAGTGTCAGTGTTGAACCGAAGGACCACATAGTGCTGGCCAGTAGATGCCAGATTCCATAGCTCAGAACATTGAAACCCAAAGTGTTTTCATTGTGATCTTGAATTGCAAAGTGGGGGGCAGACATCTGC
>NW_005054540.1:439323-452651 GCF_000277835.1 Geospiza fortis | reverse complement strand
CAGCAGGTAACACCTGCTCCATTTACTCCACTGATTTTAACTCTTTGCTATTTGGGTCATACACCCAACTTCTCAGCATCCTGCTGCATTAATATTGAATGTTGTTCTTCTCTATCTGTTAGAAATTTTACTGTTGACAGGAACCAACTGGAATCTGAATGTATGGGCTGTTATTATGTCTGCATTGATAGAATTCCATTTGCTGGATTTCAATCCTGCCTGACTTAAGGCTCCTGCAAATCAGCCACCTGAATTGGCTTGAATTGGGTAATTTTCTGGTGTCCCCATCCACCCCAAGGTTTTGTAGTGGATATGGCTTCATGCACGTGGCAGGGGGGATTTGAAAGAGATAAAGGATCATTTTCCCCTAGCTCCTTATCACAGGCATCACTCTCTGTATTTCCATTTCCATTTCCTTCAGGAGATGTAATTAGTTTTTTAATCCAGACAGTGCTGGGAGATTAGCTGTCTGCTTCAGCATCATCTCTACCTTTTTTTCCAATTTTTGGTTTTTTTCTCAATTTCTTCCTGTAACTGTGTCTGCACCTGCCTCAGTATCAGTAATAATTCAGCTGCTTTCCTTCCTTTCCTGGCCTCAGAGAAAAATGCTTCCCTGTCTCTTCACACTCCCCCTCTCCAGCCACATTTTGTTCTAATTTGTCCATTTGTTATAGGTCCTTGAGACTCAGTAGAGAATTAACTCCTTGTTGACAGAGTAGAAGTCAGACAAAAATTGCTTAACCTAACATCACCTTCTCGACTAGACCATGGCACTAAGTGCCACATCCAGTCTTTTCTTAAACACCTCCAGGGATGGTGACTCCCCCACCTCCCTGGGCAGCCCACCCCGATGCCCAATGGCTCTTTCTGCAAAGAACTTTTCCCTAATGTCCAGCCTAAACCTCCCCTGGTGCACCTTAGGAATATGTCCTCTTGTCCTGTCGCTGGTGGCCAGGAGAAAAGACTGACTCCCACCTGGCTACACCCTCCTTTCCAGGAAAGAAGTGTGAGGAGCAGCCCTGCCAACAGCAACCTGAGAGCAGGACGAGGAGGAGGAACAGGAGGAGGAGGAGGAAGATGAGGTAGAGTATGATAAGGTCTCCCCTGAGCCTCCTTTTCTCCCGGCTGAACAGCCCCAGCTCCCTCAGCTGCTCCTTACAGGACTTGTGTTCCAGACCATTCACCAGCCTTGTTCCCCTTCTCTGGATATGCTCCAGTATATGCTGCTGAAATCAGCAGCTCCAACATGGGGATCCCCTGTTTCCCTTCAGGCTGCTCCTTTTAGGAGGATGGTCCCATAAACTGGAACACCCGAAGGTCTGCAGGGGCCATTGCATCACCTATTTCTGATCATCAGATCTTGACCCACAGCTGAAGCCTCAGCCACTTCTGGAGACAGTTTGATGGGTGCTGGGTGACCCCCTTGTGCACACAGACCTCCTGCTTTTCTCCCTGCACTCCCAAAGTGGGAGCACTGCCTGTGTTGAGTTTGTGAGTCAGATTCATGAGAATCTGACTATATGTTCTCAGAAGGCTGATTTATTATTTTATGATATGACATTATATAAAAGAATACTATACTAAAACTATACTAAAGAAAAAGAAGGATAGAGACAAAAGGCTTAACAAGAATGATCATGAAAAACTCATGACTGACTCCTCAGTCCAGCACAGCTGATGGTGATTGGTCATTAGGTAAAAACAATTAACATGAAACCAATCAAACATGCACCTGTTGGTAAACATTCTCCAGCCACATTCCAAAGCAGCAAAAGGGGGAGAAGTAAATGAGAAAATATTGGTTTTTTTCTCTGAGGCTTCTCATCTTCTCAGGAGAAGAAATCCTGGTGAAGGGATTTTTCAGAAAATATGACAGTGACATGCCTGTGTCTCCCAGGCTGCTGAGAAGTCACTCCTGGCACAGGCAGAGCTGTGTCTTTGGCCCAGGTGTCCAAGCCTGGCAGAGGTGGGGCTGCAGGGGGGGCCTGGGAGAAGAGGGAAAATGCTGCAAGGGAGAGTGAGGAGGGAGGACAGAAGTGTGAGGAACAGCTCTGCCAACAGCAACCTGAGAGCAGGATGAGGAGGAGGAGCAGGAGGAGGAGGAAGATGAGGTGCTCCCAGCACCAGAGTAGGGATCTGTGCATCTGATAGAGCTCCCATGCTGGAGCACACGGACATTTCCTGAAGAAGGTGTGGCCCTTGCTGTGCCCCTGCAGCAGCAGGTTTATCCTGAAGCACTAGAGCCCTGGGAAGGGCCCCATGGCAGAGCAGGGGACAAGTATGATATGATGAGGATGGAGCAGCAGAGAGGAACAGGTGGAGTGTTCCCCTGCATCCTGGATCCCAGGGAAAAGACATCAGCACCTCCCTCGCCACCTCCCCTCCTTGGCAAGATGTAAAGAGCAGTGAGATCACCCCTGAGCTTGTTCTTCTCCAAATTAAACCCTCATGCTTCCTCATAAAGCAGCCCCAATGCTGAGTCCTGGGGAGCATCCCTGGTGTCTGTCCCCAGCTGGATGTGACTCCATTCCCCACCCTCTCTGGGCCTGGCCCCACAGCCAGTGTTTTACCCAGCAAAGAGCACACCATGAGCAGTCAGTTTCTCCAGGAGGTTGCTGTTAAAAACAGTGTTAAAGACTTGACTAAACTCCAGGGAATTGAGACTCTCAGCCTTTCTCTCATCAATTGAGTGGGTCCTCTTGTCCTGGGAGGAGATCAGGGTACAGGAGCGGGCCTTACATTAAGTACCTCACTGCCTTCCTCCTCCTCCTTTGTCACTGTCATTTTTCCCCCATCCAGTAAAGGCTGCAGGTTCTCCTGAACCCTCCTTTTGTTGCTAATGTAGTTTTGGGAACAGTTTTTATTGTCTTTTTAGGGCACTGGCCAAATTAACTTCCAGTCAGACACTGGCCCTTCTGATTTCCTCTCTGCCCAACCCCACAAAGGCTGTGTAGTCTTCCCAAGTGGCTGTGCCTTCTTCCAAAGGTTCTAAACTCTCTAGTTCCATGTGAGTTCCACCTGAATTCCATCCAGAGGCCAAGCTGTCACTGGGGGGCTCTGGTGACATCAGAGGAGACAAGTGTCCAGCTGCCCCATGCAGCTGCAGTGCAGTTCACATTTTCCCATTTTCAACCTCTGCTCAGCATTCCAAACCTGCCTAGCTCTGAAGAGCAAAAGGAGAGTGTGTGCAGTGTTCATGAGCTGACCTTTCTGAGTTCAGGTGTGTGCAAAAACAAATTAGAAAATGAAGGCAGCAGCAGGAAGTGCTGAGTTATCCAGTCGTGTATTGTTGTGATCTCCACTGAGAGAATACTGCAGTGTATTGGAAGAGGAGAAGAGTAAATGTCAGATCTTGAAAAAGAACATCCTCACCCTATCTTCAGAAAGTTCATTTTGGTGAAAGGAGTCATGAACTGAAAAGCATTAGAATCAATGGATGGTCCAGTAGTTGGTCTCATTAAGCAAATCACCCTCCCAGTGGCAGTGGCTGTAAGCCTGCAGTGACTTTCAGCACTAGCTGTGTGCTGCAGGCATGAAAACAGAGTTTGGATGACTGCTTTAGCTGCTTTTATAGATTTTATACTGTGTTTTAGGAAGTGCATGAGTCTTGAATTACTAAATGAAAAGGCATTAGGTAAAAAAATAATTTTGCCAGTTACCTGCCTTCATTTTACGTTTTTTTGATGTATTTTTTCTATTTAGCTGTCTTATACATGGTCTCACCTGAAAACTGCATTAAAAGATAGTTTCAACATCCTTTGTTAAACTGATGTTTGTGCTATGTACTTTGCAATCTGTGTCAATACAGTACATCACATAAATCATCCATCCACTGCTACCTGGGTGCTTCTGACAGAAATGGTGGCATGCAATGACATTTTCAGACACTTCCAATAAGGTGCATAAAATCATTTGTATATCTGTTCTTTCAGTAAAAGATTAAGGAAAAAGCCTAACATGGAAAAGCATTTTCACTTTGAGCTTCTGATTTGTCTATGTTAGCAGTGGAAAGTAAACACAACTTGCATTTCTAGCATGCATCCAATTCTGAGCATTTGGAGACAGATTGGTACTCTTGGAGAAGTTCCACTCATTTATAGAAATTTAGTTCTGAAAAATGTCTCAATTATCAGGGAGGAAGGCTGAGGCCAGCTGCTACACAGACTCTTCTGAAACTGGAGGATGGGTGTGCTTGGCCACAACTCCCAAGCCCCATTTAAGGATGGAGTTCCAAACAGGGTACAGTTTAGCTTTCTCCTTGGCCACACATCCATGGGTTCATTTCTCAGGTTCTCCAGTTTAGGAGTATCAACTGTGAGCAGCAATAAATAATAATCACGTGCTCTTTGGCAGGAGTTTCACATGGAAAGCCCACTGCCAAAAGGCAGCATTGCCTCAGTTTCACAGGTGAGAAGCCACTGAGGGCAGAGAGCAGTCAGTCAGAGTACAGTCTGGATTTCCTGAGCCAGACAAGAGTATATTTCCCAGTCCTAATGGGCTTTCTGTGTTTTTCTGTGAAAAGTGCTGGCAATGCTTTTTGTGCTGTGCACCTCTGAAGAGCTTCATGTGTGCTCACCCCTAATTTAGGCAGTCTCATGACAGAAACCAGAGTGCCAAACTCTGAAAAGCTTTGTAAGCTGCCAGTGCTGTCTGGTTGCCTCATCCTGCTGGACCACATCAGTATGCTGGATCAGCTTCTGGAGCAAGAATTCTTCCTTTTATGAGGAATCATACATGTAGTTGCAGAGTTTGTTCTCTTTTCCCGGACACCTTGAGGCTGTAGCACAGTTTCCCATGAATTGAAGTGGAATCTAAGGCAAGACATAAAGCATTTATGCAGTCTGTGTGTTCCCCAACTCTCTTCTGTGTTTTATTTCTCTTTCAGTTTAACTTGATGTTTCTGACTCCTTGCAAAAAAATTGTTTCTCTTCAATAAAAGAAAATCTGATGGTAGACTGAGACTCAGGAGTTCTCAGCTGTATGGTGTCAAGTGAAACTGGGCATACTGGGTCATCATGGATGTGTTACTTGTGAGAGACTGAAATCCTGAAAGAGTTAATATAAACTTGAAGGAATTAATGTCTCAAACACTTCACAGAAGAGAAAGGGAATGTTACCATACCAATGAGACAAAATGGTGTTAGAAAAGGGTGTCTTGTGGAGGTAGGAGAGCATTTTTTGGGGACCAACTTCCTTGGTAACTATCTCTAAAAACAAGTTTGAGACAGCATTGTATTTGCCTCTCTGACAGGGAGGAGGGGAATTTAAACCACAACAGCTATGCTACAAATAGCACAACTGAGGGGGCTGTGTGTGTACCCACCATCCAGAGGAACTGGACCACAGACAGCACTGCAGCCCTGGTGGTGACCCAGATCTTTCTTCTCTACCTCTGTTTTTCTATCTTTCCTTCTTCCCTTCTTCCACTTCTTAAAAGTTTAATTAGTTGCTGCCATGGACTGTTCAGAAATGTTTAAATCATGTTTGGAAAATTCACTGTCAACCCCCTAATGAGTCTTTATCAGCTATAAACAAACTCTGCTGTTTTAATGCTCACCACTTACAACACTTGAGTGGGTAGATTTTCCTGACAGTGATCAGGACACGCTGCTGACACCAGCATGACCCTTTCTGTCATACCTCATTTTTTTTTTACAACCAACACTCTCCCTTAATTCCCTGAAACAGCTGGATCACAGTGACTTAAGCTTAAAATCAACGATAATGACAACTCAAAGCAAGCCTCGAGTCTTGAAATTTTTGGTGCAAATGCTAAAGCTTACTAAATGCATCTGGAAAAGACATTTAAGTCTGGCAACATTAGCTAGAGGAAGGACTTGTAGGCACAATGATGACCTTGGGTTTCAGTGACCAATTCATACTTAAAAACAGCAGTTGCAAGGAACTTGTAGTAAAACCAAAATCAATTGGCCTATTCATTACACCACTAGGGAAAACAGCTGGGGGAGGATGAAATGGGAAAGACCAAAGGAGGGTGTTAAGCCTGACAGCTCAGTAGTATTTGTCATTGTTTTGGATCCCTGCTGGGTGATCTTTTCACAGAGACAAGTTTTTTTTGAAAAAAAATGTATTAAAATGGAGGAGAAATGGGCTGGTCATTTTGTATCAGGGAGCATATTCCTGGATAAGTTAAACCAAATGCAGATAACTGATGAGAAAGACCTCTGGCCAAAACTGTTGTTATTCTGTGAGCAAAAGGAGAATAAATTAAGCTTCCTTAGACAGCTACAGTAAATATGAAGTTATTGCATAGATTAATGAGCTAATGATTTATGCACTTGCCCTTTACCTGTGACTCCTTTTCTCTGGAATTGACTCTAATTTTCAAGGACTCAGCACATTGAAACAGCCTTTTTTCGTTACTGATTTTACATTTTTTCTCTTTCTCTCATATCACTTACTTTCCCCACATTTAAAAAAAGCAATATTCCCTCTGTTGGTATTTAAAAAAAGTTTAAAAATGCACAAGGTTTCAAGTATAACTACCAGAGATATTTTCAGTTTCTCTATGTAATATATAGCATTTATTTTGAATTCTAAAAATGTCTGTGTAGCTGTTAAAATCAGTATGTTCTCATGCTCAAAAACTTGTTTCCATCCCTTTAAGGCTAGTAAAGGGTTGTTAGGATTATGTCTGAATATCCAGTGTCAGAGGGACCTGCTGCCTGTGACCTCTCCAGACTCCTTGCTCCTGGTCAGGCATCTCTGAGCAGCAGCAGGGCAGAACTTCTGCCACGGGTTTGCAGGTGGGCTGAGGTAAGGCTGCCCCTCGATGTCTGTCTGTCCCAGTGCCACTCACAACATTGTAGTGAAGCACCACTGCATGTTTTGCAGTGGAAAATAGAGATTTCCTTTCGACCACTGGAAAATAGGGATTTCTTTTATTGGAGACCCTCTTTGGCGTTTCGCACGACATGGGACAACATGGGACAACATGGCCTGGGACAAATAAAAATATTTGGTTTTTAAGCAGAGAGATAAAAAAAAATGGCTTCAATGATAAGTTCAAAATAGTCATAGTTCCATGCATTTTGATTTGGTACATCATTTTTGTGGCTTCCAGGGCAGTGGTACCCAAAACATCTGAAAGAGAGACAGAATCATGGCAGTGTGATGGAGGCACTTGATGCTACATGGTTCTCCACTAGCACTGACTTGAGAGCGCCATATATGCCTCAGAGAAAGTACATAAAAGTTTTATTGGCACTAATTTGAGATGGATGACCTGAGTGCTGTATTTCCCTTGGCATGCCATACTATGTGAGCTCAAATCAAAACTTTATATCCTATTATCCCCTCCAGCCTCAAATGCATATTTGCAGTTAGAGGTGAGGAACCAAGTGTCAACAGAATAAACAGAGCAAGGGTCACATTGTCAGGTATTGCTAAGATGCTGATTTATTCTGTCTTTCTGTTCATATTCCATCTCTGCTTTTAACCCAGACAATGTTTACCCCACAGAGATTTTCTCTATAATAAGTATCAGTGAGACTGGGCTTCACATCTCTGACCTGCAATTCCTCTGCTGCACTAAGGGTTATATTATGTTTGTTCTTACTGTTTTGAGCATCAATAGTGCAGTAAAAAGTCTGTGTTTGAATAAGCATAGCATTGCACGGGATGTGCCAAAAGGCAAGATCATAAAGTTTAGCTTCTGCAAGGAAATATTTTGAGGAATGCAGGTTCAGACGGGAGCACCATGACCCTTGCAGGCTATTCCAGGGAATGCTCATTGTGTAATGTGAATGGGGTTTGCATTATACTGCAAACACCTAAACGTTGCAGGGCACAGAGTATTTGCCAATACTTCCTATACTGAAGCAAAGTGTAACCAAAGCAGGTGGAATGTGGCTCAGAAAAAGAGGAGGATATCACACTCACACGGCAAGGGATGTGTTAGATGACACAAAAAACCCACAGGGGTGGGCAGCTCCCCATGCAACAAAGAAAGAAAAAAAAAATCATCATATAAAAGCCTTTTCAGTTTTGTTGTTTTTGTTGTTTAACTGAAACTTCTCATGTTTTACCTACATCTAAACTGATTCATTTTCTGCATTTTGGGGCATTTGATGTGATCTCTCAGGAGAGATTTGGCCAGTTAGTGGCTGGTCCTGCTACTGTTATAACCACCAGGGGACAGCTCAGAGCCGGCATAAACCAGCGGGGCTGCACTGCCTCCAGGCTTCCCTCGTTTCAGCCCGCGTTTTAAGGTGCTTTTTATTTATGGTAACTTTGATAAATAAGGATTCAACAGGAATTGCTTCTAATGCCCTAAATTGATTAATATGAAGTTTATGCAATGCTTAGTGCAAAGTAATTATTTGGCTCATAATTAAATGTAAGGTTATGACAAAGAGTGATCAGGTTAGTGAGGAGGGGTTATAACACAGCAACTGTAAATGAGTCAAGATTTCCCCTATGCTTTATTTACTTAGTCTGTGAGTCCAGTGCTCAAAGTTTTATTTTCATGCCTTCAGAACTGTCAAATACTGGGGAAACAAAGTAGGAAAATTTTCATCTTATCACTGTGTATACATGTGTAAAGAATTTCTTTACTATCCTGAGCTGAGAATACAGTTGTTGGACTCATTTATCTGCAGAAAAAGTGATTTCAACAAACATTACTATATTTATATAGTATAAATAACAAATCATCACAAGTTTTATTAAAGACTGGTCTTTTCCTATGGCTTTTCAGTGAAAGCAAAAAAAAAAAAAAAGCAGAAACTGAAATAAAGGAACATAGGTTAATTCAAATTAGAAAGAGGACATGTTATAATTCACAACATGTCTGTCTTTTCTACATTAGAGTTTTGGACAAGAGTTTATCACAAACCAGTTAATCTCTCTAAGAGACTTTCAGTTCCTTCAAGTGTGCAAGAAATGTGTATGGCTTGGACTTTGGGAAAAGTTGGGGTTTTTTCTTACATTAAGTGTATAAATAAACATCAGTATGGCCTCATGCCATCCTATTTCCAAAACACACATGGAGGTTGTAAATGAATTTATAATTCAGATGTATTCAACTGTTGAAAGCACCTAATTGGCATGACATGTGCCTTGGGGATTCAATGTTCTTAAGTCACAATGTGTTAAATGACAAAAGTAACAGCATTTGGCACATTTTTTTCCAATCTGAAACTTAAGAACAGTAAACAGGGCCTAAATTCACAAAATTCGTAATTGTCAAGTATTTTTATTCACAGGTTCCCCCATCAATGTCAATAGTTCAGTGCTTGGACAGCTGTGTATGTCACAGCAGAGTGACCTGTGAGTTCAGCCTGCACCTCCTTGCCCTGCTGGGAGAGCTGCTGTCAGTCCTGCCCTGCCCTCGGGGGGCTGCCATGGGCCTCACCTGGTTTTGCAGCTGGTGAGACATTCACTTACAGAGAGAAAGAAATTCCAGCCTTTCAATTCACAGAGTCGAGTCAACTTACCTCACAGTGAAGAACCTGGCTGAACGAGAAAAAATGTGAAACCAAGGCAACTTACCTGAACTTTAGAGACAAAGAAAAGCACAAAGTCAATTATCTTAACATTCTAGTGTTGCATATAAAAAGTCAGATTAAATTAAAGTGACTGCAGTTGCCCTCAATTCTCCTTCCACAAGTTTCTTCTTCATCTCAAAGTATCTGAGTAGCCCAACTGCAGAACTGCTGTGTGGAAAAGGATGGAAGCTCTGCCACACTCTTACCTCCTCCAACACTGCAGTGGTTCTGCAGGACTTTGGTGTCTCTGCTTGAAAAGGAGACCATTATTTGGTGCTTTAAGCATCAAGACTTGATGTGCAGCTCACATATTTTGATGTTATACCTCCCCCAATTGGTGTGTCATCACATAGGTGCAGAAGGGGAGCCAGCAAAGTAATGCTCAGATGGGTGGGTGAGTGTCAGGTGGATGGCAACATTTAAATGCCTGGTGCTGAGCCACTCCTGCTCACAGTGCTCACATTCAGGACCCTTTTCAGGAAACCAGTGTTAATTGAAATTGTCCTGCACTTTGGCCACAATAACCCCTGCAATGTTACAGGCTGGGGACGGTGTGGCTGGACAGTGCCCAGGAGGAAAGGAACTTGGTGGTGCTGGTGACAGCCGGCTGAACACGAGCCAGCAGTGTGCCCAGGTGGCCAAGAAAGGACATTGAGATGCTTGAGCGTGTCCAAAGAAGAGCAACGAGGCTGGTGAGGGGCTTGGAACACAAGCCGTGTGAAGAACGACTGAGGGAGCTGGGGTTATTCAGCCAGGAGAAGAGGAGACTCAGAGGTGACCTTATCACTCTCTTCAACTTCCTGAAGAGTGGCTGTGGTGAGCTGGGCGTCAGTCTCTTTCTCCGGGCAACAACAGACAGAACAAGAGGACACAGTCTCAAACTGCGCCAAGGGAGATACAGGCTAGAATTAAGGAGGAAGTTTTTCACAGAAAGAGTGATCAAATACTGGAATCATCTACCCAGGGAGGTGGTGGAGTCACCATCCCTCGATGTGTTTAAAAAAAGACTGGATCTGGCACTTGGTGCCTTGATCTAGTTGAGATGTTAGAACATGGGTTGGACTCGATGATCTTGAAGGTCTCTTCCAACCTAGAAATTCTGTGATTCTGGGATTCTGTGAAATGGTGCTGAACCTTATCAAAACTGCTGTCCTTTTAAACCAGCAAGATCTTTGGCTGATTTCTGCTTATGCCCTCTCATGAAGGGAATCACTTGTCTGGATGAAGAACAAATGTAATAGTACTAAAAATCCTTGAAATTTATAAATCTTGACAGAAGGGCACTTACAGTCATTTGGAAGTGGGACTTTTGTGACACAATTGCTTTTCAGATTAAAATGGTTTATGTCAAAAGGTTTTCTCCCAGTATTAAATTCATATAACTGGATTGTGTTTGTACAAAAATGTATAATGAGTGGGTTTTTCTTAGCAAACTGCTGCAATAGCTCCTGCTGTCAGTTTGATTAGCCTGCCTGCTTGTTTGAAGTAATGTCAATGAGTTTTAGTCTTAAACATTACTATAAATAGCTTAAAAATGTTGCCATTGATGTGGACATAAAAATGTGGACTCATATTTTCTCTATATCTTTTCCACATTCTTTGCCTGCTTTTTAATAAGATTTTTTTAAATTTAAATAAGTGCTGAGCATCCAATATTTCACTTCCATTCTTCTTTCAGCATTCATTATTCAGCACCCCATCATCTATCCCTGTGTTGTTCAGCTGCTGGCTCCAGCTGAAAATGCTCTGTGCTTTCCTTGTGTTCAGACTCTGGCCAATCAAACTGCCCACAAACAGAGTCATCTGCAGAGCAAGACTGGGAAAGGTTTGATTTCTGTGGGGTAGAAATATTCCCTCCCTGTTTGTTTTACCAGGGTACAGAATAGGCCAAAATTAAGGTCATGCATGGGCACTTTGTTGAATCTGGACCATTGACATCAATGGAAGTTTTGTGGAAAATCGAGTATCAGTTTTTTTCAGTGCTGGCTCTGTAGAAAAACATTTCTGAAAAGCCATTGTCACAATTCCCACAATTTCCATAGCCACAGGCTGCTGAGGGAGGATGCAGACCCATTGCTTTGGGAAAGATTCTGTTTTCTTTGTGCTTTTTGTTTCAGCTGGTCGGTGCCATGAGTGCTCCTGCTGCAGTGAGAGGCAGAGATAAGGATGAAATTTGGGAAGTGTATTCCAGACCAGCCTTGCTCAGAGCCCTCCTCCTGCCCCCTCCTGTGCTGCAGCCACTGGTGGAAGGAGAATGTTGATGCTCACGAGTCTCATCCTTGACTTATTGATTTGGGCTCATCTGGGGATTAACTACCTCCATCAGGTATTCACTGTTAGCACAGGGGTTACTGTGATACTTTAGACAAAGCCCTTTTTGGAGATTTACTGCTTGGCTTCTGCTCATCGGAGTTCTCTTTGAAGCAGAGAGAAAAAACAGCAGCTTTTCAAACTTCTTAATGAAAACAGTGTCAGCTGGTGGCTGGTATTCCGGTGACAGGGAATGCACAGATATGCAATGTCTGCAGAGCTGGTCCAGTAGCAGGCCAGTTTAGGACGGAAACATGTCTCTAATGGTTTTCAGTAAAAACACAATGCAACCATTTGAAAGCTTTGTGGGTTTTTTCCTAAATGCTAGTTTTGAAGGTATGCACCACCTCAGAGAGCAGAGAAGCTGTCTTTTGATTAAGAATCACAGGAGGCAGTAAGATAAAATAAAACCTATTCAATTAAATTAATTAAAGCCTGAGACAACTTGTGTTGAATGAGCTGGTGATGGGCCCTCTGTGGAGAGGGCAAACCCTTAATCAAGATGAGTGCAAGGTGCTGCAGAGCACCTGAAGGCTTCCATTGCTGCAAATAACAGCAGAGGAGAAAAGGCTGCATGTGATGCTGTATTTGCTGTAAGCAACTAGAAAACAAACTGAAAAACAAAAGGCTTCTTGCTACTGGGAAGCATGGTGCTGCATGTACCCCTTGTTATTCCCTTCCTTCAGTATATTACAATTTTTTCTGCCCACTGCCCCCCAGCAGCAGAGAAAAGGCTGGCACAGGCTCTGGACCTGCCTCTTGCCAGCTCTGTGGTGACGCCTCTGTGCACAGAAGGGTACAAGGGAACAGAAGGACAATTTGTACTGAATAGGATAAAATTATAGGAGCCATGTGAGTGTGCATGTGCTAATGAAGGTGCTGGAGGTGAGGCAGCCACGTGTCCACAGGCATTACCAGTCACAAGCACAGACAGGGTGTCTGCCATGTGCTCTTGCTGCTGTATTTTAATAATTTTGCCATGGTTTTGGTGCCCTCTTGTTATATCCTGGTTTGGTTTTAGGTCTTTGGAAAAGTATCAGTACCCTTGTGTATGTGGGTGTTTAAGGAATGTTCTATTCCTTACCTGGGAATCTGTTCACCTCAGGATTTAGTGAATATTGCATCCAAATGTGGGGCATAGTGAGTTACTTCAACTGCTAAACATTATCTTCACCATATGAGAAAGAAAAGAACCCATTCAGCAACGAGAGAGGCAGAGAGAATAGCTATAGAGCCCCTTTTTAAAGTCAAAAGTGGTCTCTTTTGGGCAATTCCAAGTCTGATACTTTAGAGTAGTCAAATACCATGAGTAGTATGTGCTTCAGGGTGAGCACTGTAAAACCTGCTACAGCTGGAGGGCATTACAGACCTGGGGACTGCCTCATCCAGCCTTGGCAATTTGTGCAAACCAGGATAGCAAAATCATGTAAACTTGGCTTCCCTAGATAAAAGAATCTCATTTGTAAAATACACTAAAAATAAAGTCAAATTAAGGAAACATAAAACCTA
>NW_005054540.1:436743-439262 GCF_000277835.1 Geospiza fortis | reverse complement strand
GTTTAAACAAAGCAAAAGCTAAATGTAATAATTCCTACCACCAGTTGATTTTGAGAGGTGATTACTCTGAGGCAGGCTGCTGCATATCTGCAGGAAAAGAGGCTCTTAAACATCTTGTTATATTTTCCTGCTTAACTACAAGATTCATTCATGCTGATGTCCCAAAGCAATGCCTTCAGAGCTTATATTGTCAGAAATCGCAGGCATCTGTGAAGATATTGGTGATGTCTGATCTCACCATCAGCCTCTGGCATCCCTCAAGAGGCTGCCTAGACATACCAATCCAGCTGATGAGAGCTTCTGTCTTTTACTGCTCTGTTAGGGTGGCACATGTGATGGGGAGCTGAGTCTGTCCTGGTGCACGTGATCAGGTGCTGATTCTTATTGGTGCTTCCCAGCCCTGGCTGCCAAGAGGCTCAGTACAGTTAGAATATTCTCAGCCAGAGAATATCTTTCAGCTGTCATTACATATTTGAATATAGCAAGAAGCTAGAATGGCATGTATATTTATCAGAATTTTTTTGTTGTTGTTCTGCAGGATTTGCTACAGATGCCATAAATATACTGGAATTCATTTTGTCCTCCCTGTAGCTGGGTCAGGACAGCAAAACAAGTCAGGGCAACATGACCTCAGAATTTGGTTCCTCTGAATAAGAGGATTTTAAGGAAGTTTTGAAGGAAGTGGTCTGAAGAAAGTCCATATTCAGTTACAGTAAAAGGACATTCTGGCCATTTTACCTTCTAAATGAATTTTTGCATGGGAAGAGAGCAGAAAGTCAAGAAAGGAGGATCACTTTATAAACAGGAGGGTTAGTAAAGACCCATCCTGATCAGATGATCAGATGGCTGGGAAGCTTGTCTGCTGATGCACACAAAAACTGACCAGCACAAAAATCAGAAATGTTAGAGTTCATTCCTGTGGCTTCTGTGTACACTGTCAGGTTAAGACAACTTTTAAACACATTAAAATATAATTTCTAAAATGCCTTCTTCTTTTTGCATTCATCAAATTCTACCACCTCACAGTCCAATATATTCCTCTGCTGTGCAGAAAAAGCAGAGATTTTCTTTAGATGCCCCAGTGCATTTCCAGTGCTGAAGAACAAGCTGGTCAGCAAGGGCTGTGGTTGACATTTCAAAATGCTCAAAACAATACCCCTGTTCGTTGGCTATCAGAAGCAAAATCTAGAAACTGATTGCAAAGCTTGAAAATAATATTTATGCCTCTTGTTACTTGGCTGCTACACTGACTTCTATCAGGGCATTGTACCTAAATGTCTGAGATGGTAAAGCCCAAGCAGCTCCTGAGGAGCACAGAGCTGCCTCAGTCAGAAGCCAGGGAATGAGAAAACACTTGGGGGGTTTGAGTCAGTGCTCACTACCTTTCAAAAGCAGGCTCTGAGCAGGTTACCAGACCCATTCAGGTCTCCTTTTTCAATTAAAAGAGCACTGTACTGAGTGTGAAAAGGGGGCAGTGGTGGGGCTGCCTTCGGTGCAGCTCCTTGGTCCTCCTGCACTCAGTCACACCCATGGACCAACTTGACACTGTTTGGAAGGGCTCTCTGACCCACTGACACAGAAGAAGGGAGAATAACAAATAAGTGGGTTAGGGAGAGAAGAGAAAATCAGAGAATTACAGAATCATCAGATGGTTTGAGTTGGAAGGGATCTGAAAGACCACCCAGTTCCAAAATGCCTGCCATGGGCAAGGGCACCTTCCACTGACCAGGTTGCTCAGAGCCCCATTCAGCTTGGCCTTAAGCACTTCCAGGGATGGGGCAGCCATGGCTTTTCTGGGCAACCTTAAAATCTCCAGTCTTTCACTACCTTATGAGTAAAGAATTTCTTTCTAACATCTAACTAAGTCTCTCCTCCTTTAAAACCATTCCCGCTTGTCCTATCACTATCTACCCATGTAAAAAGTCACTCTCCATCTTTTTTACAAGCCCTTTCAAGTACTGGAAGGCTTCTGTGAGGTCTCTCTGGAGCCTTCTCTTGTCCAGCTCCCAGCCATCTCTGGAAGCTCTGACTGTACAGCCCGGGGTGCAGTCAGCCCCACACTGTTCCTCTTGGTTCTTGTGGTGATTCTTTGTGATAGAATTGCCCTCTGCTTTTCTCAAGAGGATGATGAACCTGAAGCTGATGAGGTCATAAACCAATGTTGCAGTCCTTGAGTGGTGAAAGTGAGAGGATATTGCATTGCAGCTTCAGGCACACTGGGATGGAACCCCCTCAAATCACATTAGATGTATAAATGCACCAAGCTCCACAATCGGGAGCGCTATTAACAAATAAAAAAACCCCATCTGTGATCCCTAGGAAACACAAACAAAAGCAACACAAGCAGCAGTTTGTTGTTAACATTTTCCTTGGCCCATGTTGCCTTAAGCCAGCCTCTTTTCACACTGTGTGTCTCATGTGGGGATCTTAGTCCCAAAAACTTGGAATGCAAGTGAGCATGTGCAAGCTGCACCAAGTTTCAGGGTCTTTAGAAGGACCATGAAAGTGCCCTTTTGGGG
>NW_005054540.1:423193-436705 GCF_000277835.1 Geospiza fortis | reverse complement strand
CTCATAGAGGAGGCAGGATGCCTCTTTGGGGAGAGACAGCTTTTAAGTATCTGTCTACCAAGATATGCTTCCCAGCTATTAATTTGGGTATTAAAGATCATCATGGACGTGACAAGGATTCCATCAGCCATTTTAATTTCTGCTCAGGGATTTGCTATGTACTATTGTTATACATAGCACTACTCAAGTGCATGGAAAAGACTGGAAAAAGCACAGTTCTTCTGATTTCAATTCCTTCTTTCCTCAGTTCCTTTCAGCTTTCTGAAACTGCTGAATCTGTTTTGCAGTCAGTGCATGCTGCTGGGGACATTAGCAATCTGTCCCTCTATCTCCTGTGTCCTGTGTTAGATTCACAGAGAGTTTGGTGTTGGGCTGCTGCTCTGGAAGCAGAGATCCCTGTGTTCCACACGTGTCTCTCCCAGCCCAGCAGCTGTCCCACAGGTCCTGCAGGGGGTGTGCAAGAGTTTCTCACCCTCTTTGGATAAAGGAAAGGAGCAGAGGAGGGATGAATATCGAAACGGGCTGGGGTTTCATGCATGTAAATATCTTTCACACAAAAAGAGAGAACCCAATGACTTTGTTACACCAATGTAGCAGGTGCTTTCTGGGGTTCCACAAAAGGTTTTTTGAAGTCAGCAGAGCACTGAAACAGAGAGAACAGTCTTTTATGTCTAGAGGAGGGTGGAAATTGCACCTAGCATGTTTGCACTCTTTCAGAATTGTTGTCTCCTCTGCATGAAATACTTTTTGCTAATATCAGCTGCAGAGTCTTTTTCTTTTAAAAATAACATTTTAATGAAGCTGCTGCTAATGAGAGCTCTGTCAAAAAACTTCCAATTATTACCACAATATCCCTTGATGTTTTTGGGGAAATGGAGCATTGGAGTATTAATTGACCTCCTGATAGTAAAGAAGACCCCTCTAGCAGAACAAGAATTAAAACTGAGAAGCTTTTGGAGTCCAGTGCTGCAATATAGGAAAAAAAAAAAAGAACTCTGAAGGTGTTGAGAAGGTCATCATGATGATCCAAAAAAAAAATTCTCTGCAGGGAAGTGAAAGCAGTTGGATTAGCAAAATACCTGCATACAAAATGCAGAGTTTATCCAGAAGTCAAAAGGAGTTGTCCTCCACACATAAAAATATAAAACCTGGGTAAAGAAGTGAAGACTGCTTCTTTCTTGCCATAAATGCATGTGGGTCACACTGATGCAGTTGTAGGCTGTAGACTACTGTCTATGTAGACACCATATTGCCAAGAAAAGGTTTTTGGGATTTGTTTTCAATCAATTTTATTTTTGTTAAAAAAACAACCGATCAAACCAACTCAGACAGCACTAGCATCAGTACTCTCAGCGGTTGCTGCCCTCATACCCTTCAGCCTTCCCTGGGAGGAGTAAATCATCTGAGAAAAAGGAAAAAAAATCACATAGGAAAACAGGAGAAGCATTAATCTGAAAAAAAATAAAAGCCTGAGAAAGTAATGTTTCCCTTACAGATTTAGATTAAATACTTATGACTAGAAGAAATGTGTGATAGAGAGTTCATAAAACTATGCATCCAAGTAGCTGTTGATGTGCTTTATCTACAAATGTCAAGTTTAATTAATCTATTTCACACAGGTAAGAGCTTACATACACTATGGTCATTGCATATCAAGCTTACCATGAGGCAAGGAGCTGTGAAAATACACTTTGTGCCTTAAGAAGTGAAGGAAAGCTCCCAGCACAATGTGAATTAGACTTCCCTCTTGTCTGGGAAAGGGTTAAGCTTTTAGCAGAATCCCAGGAAAACATGCTGAAATGTGCCTGCACCACTGGCTTGCTGTTTCCCAAGGCAAGGGCAGTCCCAGTGCCCACCCTGCCCCGCCAGTGATGACAAAACATCCCTGGGTGTAGGGGCTGCCTTTGGCTCCACTGTGACTCCAGAGGCGGGAATGAACTGCATCACTCTGGTTTGCAGCATTTTGCGTGAGGGCTGGAATCCAATTCAGACAGCCCTCTCCAAACTTTCAGAAGGTTACATGATCTGTGTGAGTTTCATGAATACAACTCTTGGATTGGTAGTCCCATAGAGAAAAAAGATTGATTTTCTTCATTGCTTTACTTGTCCATAGCTTTCTGCCTACAAGACCTGATTTCTCTCTCACTGAAGCTGATGGGAATGGTCTTTCCACATTCTGGCTGGAAAATAGGCTGTCTCTGAGCTTCTGCAGAAAACATTAAAGGAATGATGGGCAAAAACAACCATCATTTCAATGGGACCAGCTGGCTACATCTCTGTGAGTAAATTCAGTGTGCTGAGAACCAAAGTCCTTTGACAGAGGAGTCTACACCCACACTATTGGACTTTCTTGGCCTCCCAAGCAAGGTAGCCACATGCAAGATGTGTCATGAGGATTTGGAGTATGAGAAGCATGAGTTACCCAAGGCCAAAATTGTCTCAGAGGTTGTTGTCATATTTTAGAAGCCTTCCTGCTCAAGTGCAATGCTCAGGAAAGTCTTATGGTGTCAAATAGTAAAGATATAATCTCTGTTTGAGACCCAAGCATAAGTATTGAATACAGGCTTAATTGGTTACCTTTTTTAACTTTATACCAGTGGAAATTCTTACTAGATGTTTCCTCATAATATTTTGAAGTAAGGTCTTATCCTGAAAGAAAGCTCAGCCCACATGTTAATCAGAAGCTTCCCATTTACTGTGTTTCACTGTAAACCAGCTTCCTTAGTTGTGTTTTTTTTAAAGAAAAAAAAGCTTGTGCTTTTTGGTATTCTTTAATTCTGTTTAACCTGGAATGTGGCACAGAAAACTCCAAATTTGTCCATGATGAATAGAAACAGAGATAGTGTAGCTGAAAAATTCAGTCTGTTAAGTCATGCAGGGTGTTGCTAGAAAGGATGTGGTTATGATAAAATTGTTTGCAGTTCTGCTGAGGATTTAGGAGACACAAAGGCATCTGAAACAAATACTGGGAAAAACACAACAGACTGTAAGTAACCCCAAAATTTGCCAAGAGTAAATTCTAAAAGTATCCTGACAGTTATTCTATCATTATTCATGTAAATAGCAAAGCTGAAGTCATTCAGACTTTTTAGATAGGCTAAAACTTTGTTTGACACAGCCAATGACTGTAACCAGATGTGATATATTTCTCTATGTCACCACTGGTTCAGTGATATGTAGGGGCATTGTTGAAACAGCAGATTATTAGGGAAGTTAGAAGCACTATAAAACACAGTAGGATAATGCCAGATTTGTGTTCCCAAGTTACGTGACAGAATGAGTGCAATTTTGAAAGCTTCAACTTCAACCAGAATAGAAACATAGCTTTTAGTATTTTAGTAATAGTGTTATTAACAAACTATCTCTAACCCATGTCAAAGTACTTAATGTGCTATAATAACATCAATTAAAATAGAATAATGGACTTAATAATGTGGCACATAATGGGAAAAAATATTCATGTGGATTATGTCTTCATACCCAAGAGAGAAATTCTAATGAAAGACGCTATAATGAACATAACACTAAACAGTTTTAATATAATATGAGTTAGAAATATACAGGGATAGAAAATAGTGTGGGTGAAGTCAAAACCATGTCCAGAATGTTCATTGGCTGCTTTGCTTGTTGTTTTGAATTCCTAAATATTCAAAGGACCACTAGAAAAAGCTGGTCATTGGCCCAGGTAAGTTTGTTCTGCACTTTTGAGCCAAAATTCCATTTAAATTCCATTTTTCCAAGGGCAGGTCATCTTGGCGTCCTCCTCCAGGACTTGCCTCTCCCAATGGCTGCACTCACATCACTGGGTGCTGGTGTAGCAGTGACAGCAGTGTCCATTCTGGGTACTCAAGAGACCCTGGCCCAGTACTGGCAGGATGGGACTGCTCACTGCTGGCTGCACCCAACAGCTCTGGGTTGTGTCATCCCAGCACTTTACAGCCCCAGTCCCTTTAGTTTAGCCTTGGGCACAGAGCTTGGCTTTCTGCTGGAGACACCTCTTCATAAGCAGGACAAAGGAGATGGGGGTCAAATGGCACATTTGGGATCCAGCAGCCTGGTGTCCTGCTGGACAAGCTGGGGCTGTCTGTGTATGTCAGCCCTGTGCAGGGTGTGCTCTTGGCTGGGGACAGCTGCTCTGCCTGGAGTTCCCCATCTGGAAAGTGCCAGGCTGTGTCTGCATCACACAACACCAGAGTGCTCCTGTTTGTCAGCCCTCTTGTGGACTTCTGATACCTGATTCATTAGCCCCTTATGTTAAAACATGTGCAAGAAGCTCATTTATTTGTTAGGCATCATTCAGTTAGTTAGCCATTTACTTTTGCTTACGTGGTCTTTCCTCAGCATATTTGATAATCCAGCTGCAAGCAAATGGTTAGGGGATTCACATTTTCTGAACCTGAGAGAAGCAGTGAGAGAGCAGAGAAAAGAATGATCAAAACAATTCTTATCTCATTTGGTGCTTCTGTGTTGTTCACAAGTGGAATGCACTGTGGAAGATTGTTTACCTGAAGGGAATTGGTAACTGAATTCTGGTGTGAGTGTTTGGATTCACTGACGAGTTGAATCCAGGTGTGTGAGTCGGGACTGTCTGCTGACAGTCATGAGATGCTGTGCAGTTGAGTTGAGTTCAGTGCTTGGCAGATTCAGGTTAGATGTAACATAACATAGTGTAATATAATACAGAATAATATCATATAATAAAGTAATTAATTAGCCTTCTGATAAGATGGCATCCTCCTCATTATTTATCCCAGATGTCGGGCAAAAATATCACCGATAAATGGTGATGCAAAGGATGTCTCAATTTTACCAGGTCCATTTCACCCAGCAGGACCATGATCCTGGTATGGGAAGCAGTGACAGCCCCTGTCACCTGCCACCTGTGGCCAGACACCTGAGTGGGGATCAGCCAGAGGCAGCAAGAGGAGATTCAGGCTTCCCTGGGGAAGGCAGGAGAGGCCACTGTGAGTTTGAGACCTGGCAGGTCCATCCTGCACTCTCTGCCTCCAGGGCACTTAAATTAGGCCCCATGCAACATCCTTTCACCTTTCCATGCAACTGCTTTCACCTGCAGTTCCTGGTTTCTGCTGAGGGATTGATTACAGGGCTGAGCTGTATAAATTGCATCCAGAGAGTTTTAGAAACTGAGTCTTGAACAGGAGAATGCTCTTAAAATTATGCTTACAATGAACTCTGTTCTAATGAAACTTCATTCTGCAGTTTTTATGAGTTAAATTTAGTTTTATATTCAAGAACTCATTTCTACATTGTAGAATACATCAAAATGTTACTTTTTCCCCCTTAACCTGCTTATTCCTGAAGTGTAAATTATTTTTATATTTTACTGATTCTAAGACAAAGTAACATCAGAATTCATGAACAATAACAGACAGCTAAGTAATTACTCCAGAAAGCAGGTCTACTGAAAAACTGTTTTGAAGAGGCACTCAAATCATTAAAAAACAGTGGTGCAGAATGAACCATGCAATGACCTCAACAAGAAAATATATAGCACAGAAAGTAAAGAAAATGGAATATAATTGGAGTTCATTAATTTCCTAGCTCTCTTAAAATATGCTGTTACACTCTTCTCACTCCTCTCTTTTCTGTAGGTCTCAGTGTACCTTTCCAGAGATGTGATTTAAGTGTTTATACCCACTGTACACCCTTGTTATGTTTATTATCCACAATGTAATTTGTATAAACAAATAAGCAGATAGGCTTTATTGGGCTTGCAATCCAAAAGCTCTAGTGAGAGATGCATTTAAGTAATTCTCCAGTACAAAGGCACAAACTAAAAGAACTCAGAGGAATACAATAAAAATGGCACAAAGAATACACTGAACAGGACATTCCAGGTGTGTTTTTGTGCCATTCCATAAGCAGCACAATTCCTGATCACTTTGGTTCAGCCCAGAACCTTCTATATTTGTCTCACCTCAGGATTTGCTTGATTTAAATAAGCATGTTTTCTAAATGTACAGTAAAAGCAGCCCCACCTTATTGTATTTGTGTTCCCCCCAGACGAAGAAAGGAAGGAATGATGCATCTGACTCCATTTTCTCAGGCTTATTTATTGTTTTATGATACTATAATATTTTATTTGAAAGAATACTAAACTAAACTAAAGAATACAGAAAGGATATGCTAAAAAGATAATAATGAAAACTCGTGACTCTCTCCAGAGCCCCAACACAGCTTGGCCCTGATTGGCCAATGAGTGAAAACAACTCACACCAGAAACCAACGAAGCAATCACCTGTGGTAAACAATCTCCATACACATTCCATATGAGCAAAACAGAGGAGAAGCAAATGAGATAATTATTGCTTTCAGTTTTCTCTGAGGCTTCTCAGCTTCCCAGGAGAAAAATCCTGGGCAAAGGGATTTTTCAGAAAATGTGAATGTGACACCACCTCCCCGTCAAGCAGCTAAGAACATCGCAGGTTAATATGAACAACTTCCTTTGGTATAACTAACATTCATTGCCAGGACCCCAGCTTTGGTGAAATAACAAAGTAGGCAAGATCTGTGTCTTACCAAGCAGACACTGTAACTGGTGAGTTACTGACTGTAAAGATCAAGTGGCTAGACATAAAACCTGCTGGGGAAATGACAGGAAGGAAAGTGATGGAAAGAGGAACATGGTACTGTTTACTGGTTGAAGGCACAAAAAAAAAACTGATTGGAAAGGAACAGTTTGAAACTGTCGCCCTTTGGGTCACCTTTCTGCAAGGTGATGGGGAGCTCTCTTCATGGGGTACCTTGTTTCTCTTTTTGCTGAGCACCATGCCAGAGTCACTCAGCACCTTGCCAGGTACAAACCCCGTCAGGGGAAATTCTGGTGTCAAAGAGGCATCAGGATTGAAGGTTTAAGTGAAGTAATGAATGATCCAAGGAGATGAGACAGAGAAGTTTGTCTGATCAGGTCGTGATCTCAAAGACAAAATGCTGGGGAGGAGGGAATAGATCAGATGAGAGCTACCTGGTTATTGAAGTACCCATGGCCACATGTGTACTGCAAGCTGAGGCATAACTAACTCAGACAAGATAATTGCCAAAGCTCTCTGCTCCCTCCTCTCCTCTCCCCTGACTGCTCTCCTGTTGGATGATTTGGGAAATCAAAAATCTCAGCAGCTAATCTATACCACCAGATTTCTGTCATCCCAGCAGTTCCTTTTTCTAATGAATAATGAATGGCTGCTGACCCTGAGATGATAACGGTGCAGAATATTTTCAGGTTCTTGAAGGTCACAATAAATTTTGGGAAGCATTGTCAGCATTAAAAGGCTTTGGTGTTCTTTCACTTCAAGCTAGATATAGACGTGCTATGACCTTTATTTGACTCATATGAATGTTTGTGAATGATGTACAGATCAAATGACGAAGAGACCAGCACCAGCATCTTTTGCTCAGTTTGCTGCTGTGTTACAGTTGCTTGGCTGATACCTGTACAGCTGCTACTGGGCAGAAAGCCTCTATAAACAGGCTGTCAAGTTTAATTGGGCTACCTGGTAAATATATTGATAGTAAATAAGATGTGCTTTTGCTGAACTATTCTCCTTGGATTTACTGAGGGCTCCAGCAGCTCAGTACTTCCCAGGATGAGACCCAAGGTGCCTGCTGTTGCTCACATCAAATACAATTGCAATTTCATCATTGAGGTTATTACCAGCAGGACTAAGCCTCGAAATTTGTGGAAGGCTTTTGGACCTCCTTTGATCTGTGCATGACACAGCAGCGAGGCTCTCCAACGCTGTGAAGTGCGTATTGTAAGAGGCTGAAACAGCCAATATGAGTTGTGACAATGCAGCCGAATGAATGAGCCGCGTTCCGGAGTGTTTGTTTTGTCAGAGCCCTGGAGACGGGCAGTTCCGGGAAAATCTTGAGTTCATTAAAATCAAAGGAGCTCTTGGTGTGCGTGACTGCTGAGAAAGGTGACAGGGAGTGTTCCCTGGACAGAGAACAATGCGCGTGTGTCAGTGCGTGTGCCTCTGTGATAATATGCCCATTGTGCTTTTTGAGTCGATTTAATGAATTCTAATAGCCCGACTTAATGCTTTCTGAATGCTACACAGCAGTGGCATGTGATTGTTTGTTAGTAGGTAAAATATTTTGCTGATGGCTGAAGTGGGAATTTTTAGCAGACTTATTTATTTAATGATAAAAAATGTTACTGAGTCAAATGTGCTGATGCTACTTCTGTAAGCTAGCCTGCCTGCTCGGTCTGATAGCCCGACTGCACATACATGAATGATGCCAGCCTTAAGATAAAGGAGTGTCAGCATCCCTTCCTGGTAATGACAAATGCTACTTGCTCCAGAAAGGCAGTTCTTTAGCGAGCAGGAGTAATTCCAGGTTTGCACGAGGCAGCAGGGCAGAGGGAGCCCCTCTCTCCTGGAATCAGTCACACATCCCATTCCCGCTCCCGAGCCCTCTTGGTCAAACGTGCCCAAGGCTGTTCATTTCACAGTCCTCTGGTTCAGATAAGTTAAGCAATCAGAAAAGCATCTGATTTCTACCCTTAAAATTGCATTTCGTGTTGCTTTTTCTTCAAATGTTTGAAAAGCTGCCTAAAAAAAATAGCTGACTTTGTGGTCTGCTTATCATTGCACCTCTTTGGGACTGAAGAGAGCCCGAAGCGAGTCGAAATAAGCAAAGCCACTGGGGTTTGTCTCTTTCTCGGCGGGGGTACCCAGGGCTCGCAGATGCCCCTGGGCTGTTTAGGGGAAGTGTTCACAGACGACAGGACCGGAAAATGTACAGATTTACTGCAAAAAGCCGGAGAAGGAGGAGCATGGAAAATGTTCCTTGTAGCCGATTATCACCCTCCTCCCAAGGGGTGAGTGAAGGAAGGACAGTGCTTCAGGCAAAGCCCATCTCACACCTGGGCTTTGAGGGCTTCAGTGCTGCTCTTGTACTGCAGCTTCCAGGTAATGATGCCTTTACTTCCAGCATCTTGCCTGAAGGGAAACACATATCCGTGGTAATAACACAAACAAACAAACCTATCCTGGTTTTACCTTTCAAACATACCTAGAAACCACTCCTTTAATCAACTTAATGTGGATGACCCATCCCTGGGAGTGTTCAGAGCCAAGTTGTACAGAATTTGTGGGTGACCCCAACATCTGGGAATGATTGGCATCTGACTCCAAGGCTTTGGAATGCTGAACGCTCGCTTTATTAAAACTATACTATATTACATTACAAATATATTAAAGAGATACTATACTAAGAATACTAAGGAATACTAAAGAAAACTTGTGACTGTCTCCCAACAGTCAGGACACAGTTTTGCATGACTGGCCAAAGAAACAAAGCAATCCTCAGCAGAATCCAATTACCAATTCCCTTCAGTTAAATAATCTTCCAACACATTCCACATGTTCACAAACACAGGAGAAGCAAATGAGATAAGAATTGTTTTGATCATTCTTTTCTCTGCTTCTCTCACAGCTTCTCTCTGTTCAGAGGGCATGTGAATACCACAAAGTTGGATAGGGCTTTGAGCAACCAGCTTGGAATGAGGTGATCTTTAGGGTGCCTTCCAGCCCAAGCCATTCTGTGGTTCTATGATGACACTTGAGGAGAAAAATCTTTTACTGTTTTACTAATGCAAGGCACTCCATGGAGCATTTGATATGGTCTCCCAGCTAAGGAAAGCAAACACAGCAGTGTCTTTTCAAGAAATGCATCTTTGCTAGTAGAGAGTAGCTAGTTCATCTGGAAGAGCTCAGATTCAGGCATCATCAGTTTGCAGTGCTGCATGTAATCTTTCAAACCCTCGCTTCTGGACGGGCAGCTTTCTGCTGACTGCAGCCAGAACAGCAAGGAAGATAACTTGACAACTTTATGCCTTCTTCTGTCACTGTGAATGCTGGAGCCACTTGTCCCTGCTTTATAAAACATCAAACATCCCTCCATCATCTGACAGTGAGATGAATCTTACCTGCTGACGTGATTGCTGCTTTCTGGCCAAGAATATGCTCATTTGCTGAATTCATCACGTTCAAAACTGACTGAGTCCTGAAATAAATCTCTCACCTCTTTAAGTCTCCCGTGTTGGAGTTTGGGAAGGTTAGACAGAATCACATGCTGGAGTAAAATAACATAATCAAATTACCATATAGCAATAAAGAAAAAGCTAAAATAGCAACGTGGTGCTGTTTCATTCTGGTGGTGAAGCACAGCCCATTTGCAGTCTCCTTTCCTCTGCTGCACCCTTTCTCTGATAAAAAATCTGTTATCCAAAGGCACCTTGGAAAAACTCCTGTAAGAGACTCCCAAGTTGTAGAAAAGAGGAATCAATTACATGGAAAGGTTGATTTTACATACATGCTGCAGGCCAAATGTTTTAAAGACAGCTTTGCCACTGGAGAAAATGTATTTAACTGATCATCCTTAAAAGCCAGCCATATTTTCAAGCTGAGCTTATTTTATGATTCCTATAAATACAAGTAATAATAAGTGTTACTCATGGAAAAACAAAAGTATTTTCTTTATTGTATAAAACATAAAAGGAGATACCATCTCCTCCAGTTCAAGAGCACTCAAATTTGCTGAACTCTTGAAAATTTTGGACACAGAGATAGTGCATAGAGTGGCTGCCAAGATATCTCAGTGGGATCACTTTGTAGAAATCCCCTTTTCCTGGAGTGCAGAGGTGATTCCCATCTCTTTCCTTGAGGGTCTGCTTTCCTCAGGCACTGGTTAGCAAAAGTTGGACCAGAATTCAGGCACTTTTCAACCCTAATGAACTTTATGACCTGCACTGCCAGAATGAAAAAACAGAAAAGCAAGTGAAAAGCAACCCTGCCCAAACCCCTAAATCTAGTTCAAATAAGTATTAATAGAACTAATTAGTTGGGTTTGATTTGCTGAATCCAATCCAGTAAACATGTTTCAGGATCAGACAAGCATCCATCATCCAGGCCAGCTGCTCAAAGACAGGTCATTATATGTGAACAACGGCTATTGATTAGCAAAACCCTTGGTCCAGAGTTTGCAAAACTCTGAAATTCATCACCTGGCTTTCAGAGGCACCAGATAATCAGTGCTGTTCACCTCAGGACAATCTGGTAGCAACTTGGCACTTCTGAGATTAGGGGCATTTACTTGGCTGGGTAAGTGTGGATTTGTAAACCTAGACTTGCTTTTTGAATTTGCAGGTGTTTATATGCTTGCTAAATCAATGCCATTTCATGAAAATAGGAGAGTGAAATAATAAGATAGGCTAATGTACTTCAGAGAGCTGTGCTCAACACTGTTTCTCCTGGCTGTGCCAGTCCTGGTCCCTCTTTGCATGGCCCATCTATCTCAGTGGGGCAGAAGAAGACATCACTGACAGAGGTGTTTGGACCTGATGGTGATGGCTTCATTCCTTTGTGAATTAATATTAGGAAGGGTTGTGGGTCTTGCTGAGGCCCTCTCACCCCTCCCTCCCTCCCTCCCCAGCAGCAGTGCTGGCTGGGTGCAGCGTGTCCTGGCAGCCCTCCTCCCCAGCCCCGGGGCACTCTGCACCACAGCTGGGTGCCATGGTCAAGCCATGACCTGATCCCTCCATAAATTACATAAACAATTTCTCTCCCACAAAGGGAAGCATGCAAACCATGTGCTTTCTTCACCAAAGGATAGAAAAGGAGGCGGTATCAGAATCACTAATTATTTTTGCTAATAAAATTGGACAAAGAGTGTGACTGCCTCTCTTGAGCAAATATTATCTCCCACTGATAGAGGAAGATGAATTGTGCTAACTCTGCTGGCTCACTGGTTTGCAGCACCCTGTCAGGGTGGCAGCACTGCAGCAGTGTTGCTGGCCATGCTTTCTTCTGCTTGCAAATCACTCTGCTTTCAGAAAATGCTGCCAGCACTGGAGCTGTCAAAACCAACTCTGTGTTACAGGGTTTTTCCCCTTTTCTGTGACCTTGGTGGTAATTAAGTGTCTCTTTCTCACAGGGAAAAATATGTGAAGCATGAATTGGACCTGTTGGCCTGGCTGCTGATTTATGGGTCAAGTCTCTAGCTGTTACAGACAAAATTTTTAAGTCTGATTAAGAAACCCTGCTGATTTAAGGATCTCACAAGAAATGTGTGCATAATGAATTATCTACAGATGATAATTCAAATTATGCCTTGATGATTCATATCACCTTCTTCTATTAAATTATCATTTTAGAAGTTTAACAAGGGCAATGCAAATGGACAGGTGGTGACATTACAATGTACATAACAGGCCAGCAGAGCAGCATTCTGCAAATTTGGGTGAGTGGCATTTGGTCCCAATCAGAGATGCCAACAGAAAGCAAAGGCTTAAGGAAAAAGCCAAACTGGTATCATTACAGGCTAAATGTTTGCCTCTTGTGTGTCTGAACCTGTGATAAGTTTTCTCCTCTCTTGAGCAAAAGTTTCCAGTGAGCAATCTGCAGTAAAGTCCTGTTCCAGTATTACTTGCCATATTAGCATTAGGTCTTAATTGCAGTATTACTTGCCAGTAGTAAATGGCACTGTTCTTGCTTAGGAAACACTGAGAGCTACCAGGCATCACCAAAATATATATGTACATGGGTAACAAGTTGCAAAGACATGTAAAAATGTGTGGCAGAATGATCATTCTTTTTTCTTTCTGAATTCAGCTTGTTGGATCTTAAACCTACATGCCTGGGAACCTGGAAACACCTGCTGTGCCCTGTGTTCCCTGGAAGGGGCGTGTAGCAAATCAGTCTCTTATGTTGTGATGGTGGAAGGATACAGTGAGCTTGAGTAGTGGGAGCTGGGAAGTGCAAAGGTACTGATTCTGATGTTGATTCTGATGTTGTTTTAGTGCCATGTATTATTTTTCTCCAAGCAAATGCCTGATACCAATCTCTGTCTCTCCATCTGACATACATCCAGAAAGTACTAGAAAATGCAATTAGCCACTGCTAATCTTTGCCATGACATGTCCCAGTAAGAAGGGTCCACTTATTTCTGTCTGTGTTTCATGAGCTGATGTGGGCAAGGTCTGAGAAAGGAGCTCTGTACCTCCAACCTTCTCCTGCAGTGCCATTTTCCCATGGCTGGGTGTTAATGCAGGGAATGCAGAGCAGATGGCAGGGGCTGGCCTGGACCACAGCACTTGTGTCATTGCAGCTCTGGCAGGGCTAAGGATCTGCTCCCAGTCACCATGTGAGCTCCATCCCAGCTGGGGATCAGCTAAGTGCACCAGGGAAATCAGAAAATGGTGTCTGTGTTATTACATAAGTGACAAAGGCAAACAGCACAGTTCCACATCTGCAGCAGTTTCACAAAGAGATTGTGTTATTCCTGAGAAACATTAGCTCTGCAATTGCTTAAACCCTGGGGTTTTGTATTATCTAGCCAATACATAGCCTAAAAATGAACAAAACCATATTCTGGACTCCAATAATTTCTACATTCCATTGCCTGTAACAAGCATCTTCCTGGCAATAACTTAGTATGCCTAGCGAAACAAGGCTTCAGCAAATGCACTTAAAATGCAATTAATGTACA
>NW_005054540.1:414534-423169 GCF_000277835.1 Geospiza fortis | reverse complement strand
CATATTTTCCACAGGGAAATCCTGGAAAACTTCTGTGTATATACTTATGCAGTGCATGCACAGTAAAATCCAGTGTAAAATTCTGGACACCCAGGGCTTTGCTGAGCTTCCTGAAATGCTGCTCAGCACACAGAGCCCAGCCTGATGCCTTGGCACGCAGGAGTCAGTGCACCTTCACTTCACAGCATGCCAACTCTGGCTCAGCATCTGTGGGGTCCCAGGGCAGAGCCACTGCCCCAGCTGAGTCCTCAGATGCCCTGAAATCCTCAATGACTGCCCCAAGAAGCCTTTTTAACGTTTTTGGATGGGAAAAAAAGTGCTGTTGGGGCAGCGGATATGGTGGCTCCTTGGGATGCTTGAACTGCCACGCAGTTCAAAAGAGCCAAATCAAGCCCCAGTGACACCTGTCTTCAGAGGATATTGGAAAGTGTTTGTGAATTGCAATTTCTTAATTTGTGATTTTTCTTAATTTTTTGTGATTTTTCTTAATTTATGAACCAATTGCTTTACAGCCCATATGAGAACACTGTTGAACTACAAAATCATATTAGCACGTCTTTGTGCTGGGGAGAGGGGCATAATTTATCTATAAGACTGGTTTTTCCAAAAGCCTCCTGTAACACTGACTCCTTCAATCACAGCAATGAAACACCACTTCTCACCATCTAATCTCATTATGTTCCCTTTCACTTGATCCTGCTAATTATTCTGCTATATGCTCACCTCAGAAATCTTCTCCAGTAAGTCCTAACCTCTTCTCAAGCACCATTTTTATTTCAAAAGCCTCTCCAATTTAATCCTGAACCTCACTTCTTCCATAAACTGCTTTATTCCTCCAGACCTCTTAACACCCGTCCAGTCACCTCATCTGCCTCTCTTATTTTGACTCTCTTACCAAAGACATTTCTGTATCTGCATATGTAGAACCATGAGGTGGTGACCATGAGCCTTCTCAAAATCTTTCATTCATCTTCAAGAGCTCTGGATTTACTTCTGGGATATTATTGAGGCAAAATACATGATTTCTAGAGCTCCCAGAAGCACCCAAAGGAGTCAGCTCTGTCAGGCCATTGAGGTGGCAATTGCCAAAGACAAAAAGACAACGCTTGTTTCAGATTGCAGGTGAACTGATGGGCTGATGCCAGGGCAAGCACTAAAAACAGGTTTTATGACAAAGCTAGTCAAAGAAAAAGACCTAAAGAAACTGGGAAGTTTCCAAAGGTGCCAGAAAAAGCAGGTAAATGTATGGATTAGAGAAATAGTGAGTGCAGCTCCAGCTGGGGGCAGGCTTGTGGAGGCATCGTGGTGCCAAGAGCCAGGCACAGGCAGAACTGTGTACACACGGTGCAGAGGCTTTAAATCACACAGAGCAAGGGAGGCTGTGGCTCCAAACAGCTCACCAGGAGAAATGAAGTGTGGGAATTGAAACCATGATGGTAACATTTCCTGAAGTGTTTTTAAGGATGAATTGCATGGTGGTTCTTTGCTTAACTTAAAAAAAAAAAAAAGTTATCCTTCCATTAGCCTTTAGTGTAATCTTAGTGGCTTCAGACAGTTTTACCTAGTCACAGACACTTTTTGCAGCCTAGATACACTAGCATCTAATTTTTACTTTTTTTCCTGCACTTCCAGGGATGAAATTAACACAAATCAGTCTTGTAATTAGTGATATCTCTCTCTACAAATGCAAGCTCTTTTGCACTCACTTCACTAAATTTCTAACGCAGATCCTTTAGCATCTACTTCTCTTCTTAATGTCTATCCTAAAAATGTAGTATTCTTGTAACAAAACTGTTAGTATTTTTCTAATAGGTCTCTTAAATTCTCTCTCAGCAGGAGTATCATCTCCTAGTCTATCATGCTTTTCTTTTTACCTCTCAAAGTCTGTTATGAAAATTACTCAGACATAAGTTGAGCTTCTCTCCTTTTTTTAGTGAGCTCTGAAGGATAAGATGAGAGAGAATTATTTTCAAGAGTACAGCTGGAAGAATGAAAATAAAAGCAAAGAGCTAAAAAATTCCTGTTACTGATTGAAAAGCCTGAATGCTAGAACCCAGGCTATGAAGTGCAGAGAACAGTTAATTACCAGCTCTTCATTTTAATAGCTGCCAAAGATTAAAGTGGGTAACCAAGTGAAGTTTCAGAGCACAAAGAGCAATGCTCCATCCCTGCAAGTGTTCGAGGCCAGGTTGGATGGGGCTTTGAGCAACCGCATGTGCTTGAAGATATCCCTGTTCCTGGCAGAGGGGCTGGAACTAGCTGGTATTTGAAGGTCCTTTCTGACCCAAGCATGCTGTGACTCCACAATTACAGGATTCTCACGCAAGTATTTCATGCTGGTCATTAAAATGATCTCAGTGCCTCACTGGTGGTGCTGGGGCAGAGGCAGGCAGGGCACAGGCTGGCCCATGGCCACCTGCCCCCTTCCTGCACCAGTCACTGTTTTGAAAGAGGAGCAGAGCCAGGGGAGGGTACCTTGTCCTGCTCACTGGTGGCAGAGCACCTGGCTGCACAACCTGAAGCAATTCTACAGCTATTTCTACCAAGCCCTGCAGTGTGGGTATAATATTGAACCTCCTGCAGAAAATTTTCCACCTACATGACCTGCTGTGGTTTAGGAATGGTACCCCCCAGTTTAGTGTTTCCACTGAAACTCTCCAAGTTGTGTGCTGCTCCTTCAGTTCCCCTCCTCCTTTTGTGGCAGGCTGGAGAGAATTGGAGGCACAAATGGTGAAAATAGCAGGTTGAGGTAAGAGCAATTTAATGAAAATAGTGATGGGTTAAGCAAGAGAACAGTAACAGGAGCCATATTAATAACAAAGTGCACAGGATAGAGAAATGACATGTGATTGCTCAGAACTGGAGTTACCTGACAGCTGCCTCCACCACACTTACTCTAGCAGAAGGAACCCCTTGTTCCCAGAAGGCATTCCCTTCCCCTGCTCCCTACAATTACATCAGGTGGTGCAGAATAACCTCTGTGCCCAGCCATCTCCCTCCTGCCTACTGCAAATATTACCCTGTCCTGGCTGGAACCAAGACAATGATTTACAGAAAAAGGTTACTTTTCACTTCACACTCAGCAAAGCAGAGTCACACTGAGGTTTTCATAAGTTATGCCTCTTTAGGTACATTTCTAGCTGTCTCTGAAATCCTGGAAAATTTACTTTGGTGTAATCAGATTATTTGACACAGGTCCTCTCAGTTCTGCACTGGCTCATTTTCACATTTGAATGCACCGGCTCATTTAAAATGTATTTCTTTTTCCATTTTCTTATTTTCCACTTTCTCCTTCACTGCGTGTATCCATGTATTTGCAGATGAAAAATTAGCCTTGCAGACCACGTTGTTCTCCTTGTCAGAAGATTTGTTCTGCTCCTGTAGTGTTTCACCATCCTTTCTTTGCCCTGTCCTCATCCTCTGCCTCCTTTCTGCAAGCAGCAGATCGAGGCCAGCCTGCCTCCCAGCTTGTCTCTGCCTTAAATTCTCTCTCCTCACTCCCCTTTCATCCCTTCTCTTGTGCTTTAGAAATCTAAAATAGGTATGTGTGTGTGCCTGCCTGCAGGACAGGCTGGTGGCAGGTGATGGCAGCTGCTGGAGGTGATGGCACTTCACCTCAACACATCCCCCCTTCCATTAGAGCAACATTATGTTTATTGCTGGTGACATTTCCAAAATCTCATATGAACTTCAGAGCAACTGGGCACGTTGAGCTATGCAGGATGAAGGACAGCAGTGTGGTAGTGCTGGAAGCACTGGGGTTCTGATCCATGGAGGGGGACATGGCCCTGCTCCGGCCCCTCCCAGCACTGACACTGGAGGAGTCAGACCAGCCCCACGGCCACAGGGAACTTAATTTGTGATGGGGCCAGCAAAAGGCACTTGGATGCCTTTGACTTGCCCCCCATCACATGGGGATGGGATTTTATGGGGTGTAGGGTAGAGCATCTTGGGACTGTGTGTGACTTACAGGGTGTTCCAGGGTGGGGAAGGAACCCAAAATGGGAAAGGGGAGGGATCAAGACATTTTTGAGAGGAACAAACATGGAAAACAAGGAATAAAGGTTAAAAGAAGGTGGTTGTGTACATAAGTTGCTGGTCACTCTGCTTATCTGGCCCTGCTCTGCACCTGGCCAGTGCTGTCTGTCCTTGTTTTCTCATTAAAAACCATTTCTGCCTATTTTGTGTGTGTGTGTGGGCAGTTCTCAGTTGTAGCAGCTGGAGTGGGGCCCAGAGGGGATTGTGTGGGTGTGTGTGTGTCAACCTGTGCACCAGTGAGCATCAGGCTGGGCTGCCCAGAGAGTAAATCCAGTGCTCTGGGAGCCAGGGAGAGACCAGGGGATCTGCCTCATGGAGGCAGCACAAGGCTCAAGCCAAGGATTGGGCAGAGTGCAGGGCCTGGAGGTTCCCTGAGGTCTGGTGTATGTCTGTACATGTCCACATGTGCCTGCCAGCAGCCCTTAGCTGCATCCAGGGCACTCAGCAGCCCCTTGTGGATCTGGGCTGCTCAGATCCTGAGCAGTGTTCCTTCTGTCCCCTCTGAACATCTGCTGGTGGGATGGGAGCAGAGCTGGGCTGATGCTGACAGCCTTCAAAGCTCTGCTCCTGCTGTCTAAACTGGAGGAAGACTTTGATACAGATTGTCAAACCTCAAATCCCTCCTGCTTCAGCTCACCTGGAAAACATAGTTCTGCACCACAAAGGTGCAATCCCTAGGGAAGCCTCTTCAGAAAGGAATAAAAAGAGAAGAAGCTGTAATACAAGTCAGGCCACTGTTTCTCAGTGTTTTGTATTGACTTTGTAGATAAAAGTGTTTGCAATCAATAGCTTTGAATTCTATTTCTGCCGAGGTCCTTTTTTGTGACAAATAACTAAGATCGCAATTTTGGACCAAAGCCTTGAGAAAGACTCATGAATAGTTCATAATATGTTCAATGTCTGTGCCCTTGGAGTACAATTTTAATACAGCATGTGTGGTTGCTGGCTGTAGTAACTCACATGTAACCAGCCATTCCACATGTGTGGCAGAACAGGGAGGTATTTCGCCTCCTCAAAGGAGCTGAAAGAAAATAGATATCCTGGAGCCCTGGAGATTGGTCACATAGAAAGGCCACCAGAGTGTGCACCTTCAATAAAGTGAGGAGAAAATAAAGCTAAATGCACTAGGAATAATCCCTCTGAAGTAAAAGGCATGTTGGAAATGGTTGGGATAGCCACCTTTTATTAGGCTTCCTACCTGCCTGACTCCTGGGGGAGGGCAGGGAATGGGTTATCCCTAGTCCCCATAAAGAAGGATAGGAAGGCTATAACTGAACAGTGTGCCAGAGGAAAAGCAGAAACTGTAATTTTACTTGGATTACAGGAGGAAAGATGAATTTGGACTGTGGCAGCTTCATTTTCAGTAGCTCCTGACCCCACACACGCTTGGTCAGACACAGTGAATCACTCCAGCCACTTGCTCCTGCCTGTCTGCTTGTCACAGGTGTGCCACAAGGTGTCAGGACACCTTCTCTTCCTCTCTCTGTGCTATTCTTGCTCTTTTCCTGCACGTTTTCTTTGCCTTGACGTTTTCATTCTTTCCTCCTCCTCATTGTTTTACATCCCTCCCTTGCTTCATCCCTGGCCTCTCCATCGCCTCTCTGCCCTCAGTTGTGCCCTTGGTCCCTGATACCTCTCCTGTCAGTCCCTGGCTGACCTTGTCATCTCTTTATCCTCCCTATTTCCTTTTTTGGTGCCAGGCTGAGATATAGCAGAGCAGTTTTTTGGCTGGAAGTTTGGTGCTTTCCCAAGCAAGTCTCTTTCCCTGGGCCTCTTTGTGCACGGAGCTCAATGTCACATCAGAAATAGTGACTTTGCACATGCAGTCTTTCTCTGTCTCTTCTCCTCTTCCCTTCTCCTTCTTTATCCTGTATCCTTCATATTTTGTGCGCACTTGAACAGTGTCATAGCCTCAATCTGATTACAAATTAGTGCATCTCTGTCAAAGCCAGCAGACAGGGTTGAATTAAAGGCTCATATCACTGCAAAGTGAAAAAGGAAGCATCTTCCTTCCAGTAGGAGACAGACCTGATACAGAATGATGAAAAAATAGAGTGGATTAATGATGAGGACAAGGAAATGGTAACAGGAGTGCACTTCATAAGCTACTAATCTTCTGTGGCTTTTATGAATTTCTGCAATTTTTTCCCAGAATAATAGAGAGAAACAGCTGCAGACAAAGGCACAGACAAATTACAACTCACTGGTAATATCTGCATTCAGGACAGGTCTGAAATACACTCAGATGATGTCTTGTGAGATATTAAATGATAGTGTTATTGCATTAACCTATGGTTAGTTACTGCTCTGTCACAAACACACTGCACTGTCTTGGGCAATTGCTTTGCACAAGACTTTCAAGGACAGCAGGGATCTGCACAGCTTCAGACAGGTCTATATGGCTGGATATAGATGGACCTGTGCTCACTCCAGCCATGCTCAAAGTTGTTTGGGCAGAGAAAGCCCAGGGCCATGTATTCTCATTAGCATGATGCTATAGCAGAGGGATTGTGCAACTGGACAGTGTAAGGGCAGGGATATCTGACCATGTGCATCACAGCTGTGTGCTTAAAGACCTTCAAAAATACACCTGGGCAGAAGTGATCTCCCTGACTCCTGTATATTTATGTATGTACATACATACGAGTGTATGCATGCATATATGTACCATATATATGTAAAGATATATGAATTTTGACACACACAAAAATATTCTTCTTCAGGACAGATCTTCTAAAGGTTCAGTGTGTTTTGTTTTTTTCTTATGAGAAAACAAGCACTGAGTAATTTATCCCTTTCACACCTCAGAGCCTTGCATAAGTCCTGTTTTGCAAATAGTTTTTTCCTTTTGGATTTTGAGTGATGTTTGCAGTTTACCTTTTCTCTCCTCCCCTGACTGTGTCCTGTGCACAAACCCTTTGGTTCATGGAGGCACAAGGACAATCTTGCCTCCCTGTCCCTCTCTGAGCAGCAGTTCCACCCTGGATGTGACAAAACACCAGACCCAGATCTCACATTGAAAAAACTCCCCAGAAGATCATACTGAGAATTGGATTTTCAATCAGCTTAATGAGACTAAAATGTCTCTACTTCTACTTTTAAGCTGTCATGGTGACTCTGACACTGAGTACTCCTGAATGTGTTACCTTCAGTTTGCTTTGTGTCCCTGCTCCTCTCTTTCACAGGAGACTTTGTTGGGACTGAAGATCCCATGAGGTGAGATACACCCTGTGTACACAGCAGCTGCTCACAGGCTTCACTGATCTGAATGGAAAAAGAGTCCAAGGCTGGGGAAGGAGATTAATAGGAGCAAGGTTTAGTTGTGTATAAAAGCCCAGGAGCAAGAGGCACATGTCTGTCCATTCCACATTGCTGTGGCAGCAGAGAGGAAGGCATAACTTTCCCAGGCATTATCCTGTGAGAAGGTCAGAGAAAAGAATGATAAACAATTCTTATCTTCACTTGCTGCACCTGTTGTTGTGAACATGTGGAATGTGTTATGGAGATTTGTTTACCAAAGGGTGGTTTCTTAACTGGCCACTGGTGATGGTGTTTGGATTGAAGGACCAGTGGGGTCCACCTGTATCATGACTGTCTGGGAAGATGATGAGTTTCTTAATAAGTGTAGGATAATAAAGTGATTGATCAGCCTTCTAGAATCATAGAGTCAATGCTAATTATTACCCAGTGACAGGAGCAGCTCTGATTATTGGGGGGGGGGGCAGGGGACACAGGGGAGGCAGGATCCCTGGGAAGTTTGTCCCTCTGCCCTGCCCAACTCCAAAACCTTAGAGATGAAGTTGTCAGCAGCCAAAGGGGATCTGACCTTGGTTGTCTTAGGTATAAACCCATTGTCATCAATCAGAAATAGCATATAGCATTCACAGAACTGTCCTCTTTTGGGACCTTTGAAACAAATCAAAATGACTTTACATGGCCAAGCTTGCTGCAAGCTTACATATGCTTGAAGCATCTCTTTTTTAAATCGAATGAGCTCTGTCTTCTTTTCTTTCTTTTTCTCCTGCCATGCAGCCCTGATCTTTTCTCACTCTCCTTTCTTCTTCACATCCATTTTTCCTTTCTTCTTTCCCCTGGCTACCTTCCAAATGTAAAAATCGAGAGGAGGGCAGCAGGAAGCTCTCTGTGAGGAAGCTGCCTCTCATCCCAGCTCACTCTGTTGCCAATGGACAGTAGGTGGAGCACATCCACTGTTTTAAGTACCCGTGGGTTTCATAATGTTTTTTCTCCTTTCTCTTCCTCCTGTAAAACAATCTATCATTTCTACTGCAGTGAATCAGTAGCTGCAAGGTAGCGCAGCACTGTACAAAGAGCCAGTGCTGGCTGGCCCTCAGCAAAGAGCATCGTGACTCACGTCCAGCCACACGGGGCCAAACGCCAGCTGATCTGGACAGGAGATTAAAATCTGGGAAAAAAGCAATCCCTTTACAGTTCCCAGTTCTGGGCATAGCTCTTCCTTTTGTTTTGTGTTGTTTTGCTTTGTTTTAATTTTTTTTCCCTTAAGAAAGATCTTATGACTGAGCACAGGCTGGGGTCCATCCCCGTCCCCAGCTTCCCTGCCATTCTGTGCCCGGTCTGC
>NW_005054540.1:410069-414220 GCF_000277835.1 Geospiza fortis | reverse complement strand
TCTTTCCCTGGGCCTCTTTGTGCACGGAGCTCAATGTCACATCAGAAATAGTGACTTTGCACATGCAGTCTTTCTCTGTCTCTTCTCCTCTTCCCTTCTCCTTCTTTATCCTGTATCCTTCATATTTTGTGCGCACTTGAACAGTGTCATAGCCTCAATCTGATTACAAATTAGTGCATCTCTGTCAAAGCCAGCAGACAGGGTTGAATTAAAGGCTCATATCACTGCAAAGTGAAAAAGGAAGCATCTTCCTTCCAGTAGGAGACAGACCTGATACAGAATGATGAAAAAATAGAGTGGATTAATGATGAGGACAAGGAAATGGTAACAGGAGTGCACTTCATAAGCTACTAATCTTCTGTGGCTTTTATGAATTTCTGCAATTTTTTCCCAGAATAATAGAGAGAAACAGCTGCAGACAAAGGCACAGACAAATTACAACTCACTGGTAATATCTGCATTCAGGACAGGTCTGAAATACACTCAGATGATGTCTTGTGAGATATTAAATGATAGTGTTATTGCATTAACCTATGGTTAGTTACTGCTCTGTCACAAACACACTGCACTGTCTTGGGCAATTGCTTTGCACAAGACTTTCAAGGACAGCAGGGATCTGCACAGCTTCAGACAGGTCTATATGGCTGGATATAGATGGACCTGTGCTCACTCCAGCCATGCTCAAAGTTGTTTGGGCAGAGAAAGCCCAGGGCCATGTATTCTCATTAGCATGATGCTATAGCAGAGGGATTGTGCAACTGGACAGTGTAAGGGCAGGGATATCTGACCATGTGCATCACAGCTGTGTGCTTAAAGACCTTCAAAAATACACCTGGGCAGAAGTGATCTCCCTGACTCCTGTATATTTATGTATGTACATACATACGAGTGTATGCATGCATATATGTACCATATATATGTAAAGATATATGAATTTTGACACACACAAAAATATTCTTCTTCAGGACAGATCTTCTAAAGGTTCAGTGTGTTTTGTTTTTTTCTTATGAGAAAACAAGCACTGAGTAATTTATCCCTTTCACACCTCAGAGCCTTGCATAAGTCCTGTTTTGCAAATAGTTTTTTCCTTTTGGATTTTGAGTGATGTTTGCAGTTTACCTTTTCTCTCCTCCCCTGACTGTGTCCTGTGCACAAACCCTTTGGTTCATGGAGGCACAAGGACAATCTTGCCTCCCTGTCCCTCTCTGAGCAGCAGTTCCACCCTGGATGTGACAAAACACCAGACCCAGATCTCACATTGAAAAAACTCCCCAGAAGATCATACTGAGAATTGGATTTTCAATCAGCTTAATGAGACTAAAATGTCTCTACTTCTACTTTTAAGCTGTCATGGTGACTCTGACACTGAGTACTCCTGAATGTGTTACCTTCAGTTTGCTTTGTGTCCCTGCTCCTCTCTTTCACAGGAGACTTTGTTGGGACTGAAGATCCCATGAGGTGAGATACACCCTGTGTACACAGCAGCTGCTCACAGGCTTCACTGATCTGAATGGAAAAAGAGTCCAAGGCTGGGGAAGGAGATTAATAGGAGCAAGGTTTAGTTGTGTATAAAAGCCCAGGAGCAAGAGGCACATGTCTGTCCATTCCACATTGCTGTGGCAGCAGAGAGGAAGGCATAACTTTCCCAGGCATTATCCTGTGAGAAGGTCAGAGAAAAGAATGATAAACAATTCTTATCTTCACTTGCTGCACCTGTTGTTGTGAACATGTGGAATGTGTTATGGAGATTTGTTTAGCAAAGGGTGGTTTCTTAACTGGCCACTGGTGATGGTGTTTGGATTGAAGGACCAGTGGGGTCCACCTGTATCATGACTGTCTGGGAAGATGATGAGTTTCTTAATAAGTGTAGGATAATAAAGTGATTGATCAGCCTTCTAGAATCATAGAGTCAATGCTAATTATTACCCAGTGACAGGAGCAGCTCTGATTGGGGGGGGGGGGGCAGGGGACACAGGGGAGGCAGGATCCCTGGGAAGTTTGTCCCTCTGCCCTGCCCAACTCCAAAACCTTAGAGATGAAGTTGTCAGCAGCCAAAGGGGATCTGACCTTGGTTGTCTTAGGTATAAACCCATTGTCATCAATCAGAAATAGCATGTAGCATTCACAGAACTGTCCTCTTTTGGGACCTTTGAAACAAATCAAAATGACTTTACATGGCCAAGCTTGCTGCAAGCTTACATATGCTTGAAGCATCTCTTTTTTAAATCGAATGAGCTCTGTCTTCTTTTCTTTCTTTTTCTCCTGCCATGCAGCCCTGATCTTTTCTCACTCTCCTTTCTTCTTCACATCCATTTTTCCTTTCTTCTTTCCCCTGGCTACCTTCCAAATGTAAAAATCGAGAGGAGGGCAGCAGGAAGCTCTCTGTGAGGAAGCTGCCTCTCATCCCAGCTCACTCTGTTGCCAATGGACAGTAGGTGGAGCACATCCACTGTTTTAAGTACCCGTGGGTTTCATAATGTTTTTTCTCCTTTCTCTTCCTCCTGTAAAACAATCTATCATTTCTACTGCAGTGAATCAGTAGCTGCAAGGTAGCGCAGCACTGTACAAAGAGCCAGTGCTGGCTGGCCCTCAGCAAAGAGCATCGTGACTCACGTCCAGCCACACGGGGCCAAACGCCAGCTGATCTGGACAGGAGATTAAAATCTGGGAAAAAAGCAATCCCTTTACAGTTCCCAGTTCTGGGCATAGCTCTTCCTTTTGTTTTGTGTTGTTTTGCTTTGTTTTAATTTTTTTTCCCTTAGAAAGATCTTATGACTGAGCACAGGCTGGGGTCCATCCCCGTCCCCAGCTTCCCTGCCATTCTGTGCCAGGTCTGCATCTTCAGGATGCTTTTGCACCACTGCAGCACCTCAGGCTGCTGGAGGGGCTGAAGCAGCATCTGAGGGCTCAGCATCAAACTCCCCATAAGCACATGGGACCTCCCTTCCACACAAGCCCTGGGCTAATGGGAGATCTCTGGGCAGCCATTATTTCTGTCTGAGGTTTCACTTTTTGCCTGCTGTGTATTTTTCATGGGTCTGGGGAAAACATGAACAGTGGCAATAGGCACAGACTAGCTTTTAGGCCAATAAGTCTAAAAGTCCTGTGTGCCTGAATTCTTCTGGGTTTTTTTTCCCAACTAAATCAGCTGCTGTAATGAGAGAGATTTCAAATCTCGATCCATTCACAAGCTAGAATCACCCTGGTTACATCACTCCTGTCACACCACAGGTTGCCTCACCACTGTAGGATTCTGCATGTCCCTGAGAGCCCTGGGCCCTGCCTTGCTCCGTGCAACCTGCTGTGACACAGCTCTTGCAGAAAAGCCAACCCAGCCCTTCCAGTAGCCCAGCTGCAGCCATTCATGTTGGGAGGGTCTCAGCAGCCTTCCTGGCATTGTCACTGGCCTGCCAAACCAGCACCTCCTCCCCAGAAATATCCCATCCCCTCTGCTCTCCACTGAGCCTTGGGGAGGGTTGGCATTTGAAGCAGATGTTCATCTTTCATTTTCAGAGTGTTTTTTCTATTAATGGGGAGAGGTGAGATGGTGACATTTCCAATCTGGCTACTTTAACTTTAGCACCTTCAGTGGACCCTGCCTTTGTAGGCACCATACAAATGTCCACTGGTAGCTCAGAAAAGGAGTGAGGAAAGCACAAAGTAGGACAGGGAGCCCTGGGTTGAACTCACTGGACTGAGCTAAACCTGCCCATTCCTACTGTGTTCAATGGAGACCAGCAGACTGGGACAAGACACCATCTGCCTGATTGGTCTCCTACTTCAAACAGGCCGATTTTGTGTCTGCCTCTTTTTGTGTCAGAGCCATTTTCCTGGCCCCCAGCATTCCAGCAAGGACAGACACAGCTCTACCAGCAAGGGCAGGGACAGCTTCACCAGCTGCCCCTCTGCTGCATCTCGGCTACACTTGCAACACATTCCTTCCTCTGGGGGCTCTCTGCAAGCTGGTGTGTGCCCCCAGAGATGGGGTTTAAGGGGCCTCCCTTCAACAGTCCTGTAGCAGTGATGTAGACAAGGGGACTGTTTTGCTCTCAGTTACACTGGCAAGCCCCAAGAGGCTTTTTGCTAAAAGCACCCTCCTCACCCTCTTCTCCCTCCTTCCCAAGATCTCCTCAAGGTTTCATCCTCTTTCC
>NW_005054540.1:407658-409787 GCF_000277835.1 Geospiza fortis | reverse complement strand
ACATTCCCTGTGGAGGGAGGCAGATGCTTCATCCCATGCCTTAGTCTGCCAGAAAATGCTTTATCAGTGCTGGTTTTGAGATGGGACATTGAGGTTCTACTGCTGCTGCTCTTGAGGCCAGAGCAGGGGAGGAGCAGGATCTCCAGAGAGCAGCCAAGCCTTACTGCTGGTGACCCACTGCCAGTGCCCCTCCTCTGTGTCCTGTCCCTGCCAGCTGGGCCAGAGCAGGAGAGGGGAGCCAGGGCTGCATCCTGTGTGTCTAAATGGGAAGGTGCTCCATGTGCAGGGTGCTCTGTGCCTGGCTGGCGCCCCCCGGAGCAGCCTGCCCTCCCTGTCTCCTGGTGGGGCTGTTGGGGCTCATCCCACTCCTCGCATGTGAGAACCATCACTGGTTTTCCTGTGCCCTGCAGCACAGCAGCCAGCAGGGAAACAACAGGCACGCCTGAAGGTAACGGATTAGAGCAGCGGTCATTGCTGTGTGTGTTTTCCAGGGCTCTTTTATTCCCTGCTGCAGTCCCTCAAATTAACAGTGGTCTAGTTATTTACATTTGAAAATTGGATGATATGCTGGACTGCTATTTCTCTATTGACTCTGTGCCGCTAATACATTTGGAAATTGTCTGCCTGCTGCAGATAGGCACTGCCTGCTTGGAAACATTTGGAGTCCCTCTATCAGCATCGCAGAGGGAGCCACAGAAAATAGGAAAGGACATCTGATTGTTTGTGCTTGCCTTCCCCCAGCGGTAATAGAACAACGTTTGTGTTTGATACATCCCCCTGCTGAGCACCAGCAACCTGTGCTCTGCCTGCCTGCCTGAAGAAGGCAAGTGCTGGCTGGCATTTCTACCCCTTCTTTTTTTGAGCTGCAGAGGCTGGAACCAGCTCATCCAGCCCTGTGTGTGCATCCAGAGGGACCACTTGCTGGGAAATTTGGGTCGTGCACTGCTGGAACCCAGGACATTCCTCTGGCTGCCCTGGAGGACTTGAGACCCTGGCAGGGGGCTCAGAGACCTTGGCACGGAGTCAAAAACACACTTCGATTTTAACCCATGGAAACAATTACCAACTTTCTGTGAAGAATTACAAGCCATGAGGGTTTGAGTAGAATGTTAGTGAATTTATCACAGGGTGAAAATGTAAAATTTCGGGGTTTTAGAATGGGGATTCAAGAGACAAGATGGAGGAATCTGGGCGTGTCCTGACCTTCTTTGTCTTCTTCTTCTTGTCCTCCATCTTCTGCTGTGATGGTGAGACTTCTGGATTGGATTAGAGTAGAGACAGACTGTCTAACATAGGTGTTGGTATTGGAAAATTATTGTAAATAAAGTACACATAGGTTTTAGTATAAAAAGATAACACCGCCCCAAGGGCGGTCAGTGTGCCACAAACCAACCTGCTGGACAGATCTCAGCAGGTCAGAGAAAGAATGTAATAGATAAGAGAAAATAAACAACCTTGAGAACCAGAGCTGAGGAATGTCAACTTCTTCTTCAAGCATGGGGCTGGGAAAAAAGATTTTTTAATACCTCAGGAGCCATTCCAGCAACACCAAACCTGAGAGTGCACGAGCTGCACCAGGGCCTGTGAGCCAGTGGGGCCTTGCACTGCCCCAAAGCCCAGGGCCAATGCCAGCAGCAGAGAGAGGCCTGCTTCCCACTGTGCTTCCCCCTGTGTAGGGGGGCAGTAGAATGTAATCTTACCCCTCCAGGGGTTGCAGCTGGGATTAATTACTAGAGATTAAGAACACCTGTAACTAATGAGAACAAGTGCCATAAAAGGGTATAGCAAGATGGGAGTCAGATGGCTGCTGCAAGGATCCAGAGGAGTTACTGCTCAGAGGAGCTGCTCCATGAGAAGCATGGAGAAGGTATGAAGCTTAGAAGCTAAGGGATCCTTGCAGCTTAATGATAATAGAACTGTTACCATGCACTGTTTTAATATATAAGGCAACACCCTGTGCTTCCCGCTGTGCTCCCCCTGTGCCAATGGTGCCTCCTCGCTGCCCCCTGGGTCATCGTGGTGAGTTTCTGGGGTGAAAGCAGAGCAGGAGCTGCTGCCCCATGGGCTTGGCAGCTGTGGGTGCTGGGGACAGAGGGGCTGAGAGCTGGCAGGGCTGGCTGGGTGCATTC
>NW_005054540.1:405346-407646 GCF_000277835.1 Geospiza fortis | reverse complement strand
GACACAGGGGTGTGGGGACAGCAGGAGGCAGCGGGGGAGCGGGCAGAGCCCCCAGAACCTTTAGGAAGACAAAGAAACAGAAGACTTGCTGACAAAATGGAGGGGGGATAAGGCAGCCAGAGAGGGAGAGCAGGGTGAGAGCCTTCTGGAAGAGGCAGGCAGCCAGGAGGAGCACGGCACAAAGGGCTGCAAGCAGCAGTGAGTGGGAGTGCCAGGCTGTGGCTGAAGTGAAAACTGTGGCAGAAAGGTTTCTGCTCCTCTATGAGCCACCACTTTTGAGGGAATAGTGTGCCACAAGCTCACCTCTATGCAGGGCTGGAATTGAATTAAGCTCTCATTCTCTCTCTCCCCTTCACGCCGGTTTTGCTGCCTCACAGAGAAGACTCTTGTTGCTGCTTTGAGCAGGATGGCTGAGAATGTCTCCCTGCCTCCAGGTGCTTGACCCTTCCCTCCACTTCTGCCCCTCTGGAATAAACCTCCCTGTGGTCCTTCTTGCTCTCAGCTCCTTCATCCCCTGCTGTCCTGGCCATGGTGGCTTGTGTCTGCCCTGTCCCTGCTGTCTCCAGGGAAGCCACCATCCCTCTGGCAGCAGAGCTGCTGTGCCATGGCCCTCAGGAGAGGCTGAGGGGGCTCCTGCCCTCCCTGTGGCACCCCAATGGCAGCCTGTGGTGCTGGCAGAGGGGAAAGAAATTCTGGAGTGAGCACACCCCCAGAGCTGCCAGGACAGAGAGGGGAGCTGGGGGATGAGTGAGAAGCAGCCACTGGAGCAGGTGGGAATGGGCTGGGATGTGATCAATGAGGAATAGTTTTCAAACCAGTTGGAGAAGCTTTTGGGGATCTCATAGGAACTATGAAAGAATAAAGAACAGAAATTTTTGGAAGTCTGAGAGTATCAGGATTTTTGCACAGCTGTCTAATATTTGGGGCAAAGAGTTCCTTGTTACTTGCTTGTTTAAGAAAGAAAAGGATTCTCTATGTCTGTTTTCCCCACTGGGATGCTGGATCCAGCACTCCAGCCTGGCAGCAGGAGTAAGAAGCCCTGGCTCCAATTCCAAGCTGGTGTGAGGGTGCCACAGGCTACAAGGGGTCAGGGCCTGCCCTCCCCATGGCTGGGCACCTCACTGAGCTGAATTGGAACAAAAAGCCACACAAGCAACCCAGACTGAGGACTTCCCAGCTGAAGCATCCTCGTGTCACCTCTCTGTGAGAGACACTCTCCTGTCCTGCTGGAGGGGCCCTGTATGGGTGGTGAAGGAGCTGCACAGCCCTGGGCACCGGGTCCCAGTGCCACCCCTGGACAACCCCTCAGGGCAGCAAACCATGGACAGCCCTCAGAGCTGCCCAAGGGCCCCTGGAAAATGCTGGCACATAATGAAGCCCTTCACAGAAAATCAGAAGTAGTTTGCAAATGATTTTCCACTCAGTCAGGAGGCTGGAGCTGTTACAAATCATGGCTGCTTTGACCGTGCCTTTTTTGAGCTGGAAGGCCATGGGTTAATAAAAGTTTGATTAGATATATATATTTCTATATAACCCCTGCTGCTTGCAGACACATCTGTGCCCCCAGCTGCTTTGCAGACTGCAGTGCAATCACCAAAGGGTAGCAAAGGCACTGGGGCTGCCTGCAGAAGAGAAAGATTTGTTGTTTGCTTAGCTGTGACTGAAGAGAATATTCCCTGTGTGCAGGCAGGTTTGATTGCCATGTATGGCTGCATTTAGTCATGTACAGTTGCATTTTGTGTGCTCAGTCAGGGACTCACACTTCAGACTGGTACAGCATCCTACCTACACATCATATTAAATATTAACTGGGGGGAAGCAGAAATATTTTATGGCTATTTTGCTAGCTCCTACAGTTTTAGAGCTTCTCTTCTTCCCCCTCTCTCTCCCCTCTGCCCCCCTCACCCTCCACACCCCCTTTTTCCCTTTCTCCCTTTCTTTCCTTTAGAGTACGGGAGAAATGTCAAGCTCCAAGTAATTTGCTCCTTGTGTTGCTATTTGCTGCCTTTACTGGAGTGCAGCATAAAACCTGGGGTCTTCTGCATGTAAGAACAACTGAAGTGAAACCCATGACACTGTCGAGTGCTTAAAATTAAAATGCTGGTTTGTGCTTACAGAAATGATGTGCACCAGAGCTTAGCTGAGGGCTGGAAAGTTCAGGGAAGGATGGGGAAATCGTCTGTTAATGGATGACTGCCTTGGAAAACATCAGTTGCTTTGTGCTCCTGCTTCAGCCAGGAAAGCTCCACGTGAGCCTTTCGTAAATTAAACTATTTCTGCCTTAAAGAGGCCTCTGCTGC
>NW_005054540.1:379486-405067 GCF_000277835.1 Geospiza fortis | reverse complement strand
TGCACTGATAAATGGCAAAGAAGAGCTGCCCGACAGACTTTGGGAGAGGCCAGGGCTGGCTGATGCAGCCCCCAGGGGTATAAAAGACTGAGCATCCACCTTGAAGACAGACTGGCCATGTGGTATCCATGAGGGGCAGTTCCCAGCACTGCAGCTTTTTCCTTATGTAGTCCTTTGTTGTATTTTTGTCAAGATTTAATAAACCTCTTTAAATTTTCAAAGTGAGCAGTTGTTTCTCACAACCTCAGCCAATGAGTTGCCCTCTTGCCATTTTGCTTCCCCTGTGTATCCTCCTTATCCCTCACTTGCACCATCAGGAAGAATGGATTTAGATTCCTCTGTGCAAATGCCTGGTCTGGCTCCAGGGATTCCCAAATTCTCATCCCACTCAGGAAGTGACCCCAGCCCTTCTGTGCCATCTCCCTGAGGTGTGTCTGGTACTGTGGAGGCACCTCTGCAGGGGCCTTCCCAAAGTTAAATATGTGCTGGCACACAGGCACACCCCCCCAGCATCCACTGGAACACAATGGCATCCACTCTTTTCTCCTTCCTACCCTTATATCCACACCACGTGGGAGGGCAGGGACTGCAGTGAGCAAATCTCCTGGTGCTGAGGGAAAAGCCCAGCCTGGGGGAAATGTGGGGTGGCTCTGCTTTGAGGCTGCTGCCTCCCTTGCACTTCTGCACACTGTTATATTTGATATAACCCCTTCCCCAGAGCAGTCCTGAGGGCTGTAGCTGCATCAGTATTTCTGATAGCATCATGCACGTGCTCCCCTAAGTAGGTTATCCGTCACGCTGAGCAGCTTCCAACCTGCTTGCTGCAATTTATCAGTGGGGAAGGATATTTTGGGAATGATCCCGTGTCTCTCCTCCATGTCACAGGATAATGTGCTGCACATAATGGATCCAACCTGCAGGATTTCTCAGTCTCTTATGCAGCAATGACACAAAAAAGTGCATGCCTCTCTCTGTCTCTCTGGATCTCACAGCTTTTTAAATGACCATCCAGCTCAGAGCTCTGAGCACTGCCCTGGTGTTTGTTATACCCACACAGCCCATTAAAGAGCTCAGCAGAGCCATGTGGAATCACACATGGGAGCTGCAGATCACCAGGACAGATGGACAGGCGCCACTGCTGTGCTCTGCACTGGAGCTGTGTCTGCCTGTGTGCTCTGGGGACATCATTTGTGACCTGGCAGAGGCACAGCTTTGTCACAGTGGCACTTTGTGCCTCACAGAAGAAATGTTATGGAGATGAGCTGATTGGGTGTCACACAACACTTGTGACAGCACCAGGAAAGCCAGGGTGGGTCAGGGGTGTGGGTGTTGCTGCTGCTGCCAGCTCAGCACTACTGTTCCCACAGCTCCAGAGAGAAGGAGGCATCAGGGAGGGGGAGGGAAAACGGGAAAGGATTAAGACCAGTGTTGGAACCCAGAACATCCCTCTGGCTGTCCTAAGCAGCCAAGACCCCTGTCAGGGGTCTCACAGACCCTGGCACAGAGCCCAAAATGCCTGTGGTTTTGATTGTGACCCATGGAGCAAGTTACCAACCTTAGATGAAGATCTGCAAGCCATGACAAATTAAGTAGAATAATAGTGAATTTATCATGGGGTGAAAAAGTAGATTTTGGGGTTTCTGGAATGGGGGTTCAGGGGGGCAAGATGTAGGGATCTGGGCGTGTCCTGCCTTTCTCCTTCTTTTTGGCCTCCATCTTCTGCTGTGATGTTGGCACTTTTGGATTGGTTTAGAGTAGAAGCTCACTGTCTAACACAGGTGATAGGTATTGGGAAGTAATTGTAAACATTGTATATGTAGTTTTTAGTATAAAGACATAACACCGCCCCGGGGATGCGTCCAGATTCCTCCATCTAAACCCCAAAATTCTACTTTTTCACCCTGTGACAAATTAACTATTATTCTACTCAAACCCTTGTGGCTTGTAAATCCTCACACAAAGTTGTTATTTTTTTCCATGAGTTAAAATCGAAGGCACAGGTGTTTTTGACTCTGTGCCAAGGTCTCTGAGCCCCCTGCCAGGGTCTCGAGTCATCCAAGGCAGCCAGAGGAATGTCCTGGGTTCCAACAGAAAAGGAACTAAAGGCAAGATCCCAACCAGCAATGCTGTCACCTGGCCTGGGCAGCCAGGAAGCTGTGGGGCAATGAGTGTCTTTGTTAATGAAAACCCTGCCTCAACAGGCATCCCAATGCTCTGCTCTTTCTGTGGGATGCTGGAAGGCTGTGCCACACTCAGCTGGCTCTCCTTGGCAGCTTAGTGCTTTGTGACTGAAGGCAAAGGGAAAAAGGTCAAATAATTTGTATAAATGGGATGGAAGTCAGGAAAGTTATTCTGCAGGTGCTAAGCAAGGATCGAAGTTCTGGGATCATACACAGAGCCTAGCTGGGGAAAAACTCTGTGTGCAGGAGCTGAGAAAATGTCACCTTTTCCATGGAAATGGAATTCTTCCATTGGGTTTGGGGAGAATGGGTGGGAAGGCCACCCGAGCACAACAGTCAACAGCCTGGAAAATGCAATACCCAGTAGTGCATGCAATAATGAAACAGCTGCCTTAGCAATAACTGATGTGAGCTACTTCATGGCTGTGATTTCTTTTCTCATACAAAAGCAAAAAAATGCCCTTTTATGGCAGGAGAAACCAGAAGTGTCTCTTGCAGCCTGCTGCTTAAGGAGTTTTCCCCTAAACTATGAAACCATCACTATTACTTTTTCACAGGTAATTACTCACTGCAGTTAATTTGGAGCCATATTCAAAGTGAAATGGAGATATCCTGCATTGCCCTTTCCCCCTCAGACTGCCTTGGCATTATTATCATTCCCTGCTCTGGTGCCTGTAGCAACAGCCAGTGCCATCCCCAGTACCTGAGCACTGGGAGCTGCTGATGCCTGACATTTACCCAGCTGGGCTTGGCACCACGGGCTTTGCCTGATGGAGATCACACCTCCCTAAGCCCCCCAGTGCTGAGGGGTGGGTGTAGGAAAGCAGCAAAATGAGTTTAGTGCCTGATTTCCTCAGTAACACACGTCAGGCTTGGCTGCTAGGTCCGCAGTAAGCTATTCTGAGAGGTGCAGGTATCCACAAGCACTGTGGATAATGATTTTGTGTGTTTATCTCTTTAAAAATAAAAATAAAAATAAAAATTAAAATTAAAATAAAAATTAAAATAAAAATTAAAATAAAAATTAAAATAAAAATTAAAATAAAAATAAAAATAAATGGCCACTTGAGTGAATTGCCTGCTCAGGACACAAACTGTGCAGTTTGCAGCCCCCTTTGGAAGCAGCAGAGTCCTTTGGGCTGCCTTTGGCAGTCACGGTTCACAGGAGGGTTGTGCAGCCTCATTGGTCATCTGGGCCAACACAATTTCCAAAAGCCAGCAAGGTGACAACCCCTGTCTTAAAAAAACCCAAAAAATCCCAAACCAAAACAAAAAAATCTCAAAAAACCCCCCCAAGCTCCTCAAAGACACCAGACAAGGAGAAAATCCACCTATACAATCAAAGCAAACCAGCATACCTTTCTACAGGGACTGTAATCACCTACATCAGTACATTAAAAAAAGAAGGAATCTCTCACTGGAAGCCTTCAGTGTTAGGGACATTGAGAGTGAGATAAGACAGAAAATGAAGCCCAAGGTTATGAGGGAGGAATGGGACCCCAGGCTGGTGTTGCTAAGTGCACAGAGAGCAAGGGGAGAGCCCAGCAGGGATGGGAGATGGGGACTGGAGGGGCAGAGCTGCTCTGTAAGTAAAGCTATGTATTAGAAGTGGCACAAAGGAAAATGTTAATGAAGCACGAAAAAATGAGACTCAGTAGGGAAATTAGTGGAGGGGAATAAAAACCTCAGCAGGAGGAAAGGCAACACGGAGTGTTAAGCAAATGAATTGCACTGGAAGGGATCCCTGGATCAGGTTTGTGGTGAGATGTTGTTCATGGGGTTTGTTAAAAACACGAGGGGAGAGGGGGTAATGAGGCTGTGGTGAGCACAGCCCTGCAGTGTTGGCCTCGTGATGGGGAGCTCTGGGGGGCTTCAAAATGAGGAATTTTGGCAGGAGCCTGTGCCAGAGTGGGGTGGGAATGGGACATCCTTGTCACTGAGGGGTGGAGGCTGATGGCCTGTGGGGTCAGTGCTCTTGGCTAAGGGGAGCCTGGGACACCATTCCATGCTGCTGCCCATGAGGACAGTGTGGAATGGGCATGGAAGTGAGGTTGGGGACAGGACAGGCAGCCTGGGTGGGAGAGGGAAGGGCCTGATGGGGATGGCACAGCCAGGGCTGCCTTCAGCTGTCCAGCACTGCAGGGAACTGTGGGCAGCCAGGCCAGGACGTCAGAAGCAAAAATGAGTGACTACAAAGTAAAAGTCAACATATTTTTGTTGGGAGACAAAGAGTATCCTAAGGATTAGGGAACTTTTAAAGGAATCCTTATGTACTGAAAAATATACTGAAAAAAATGTTTGGGGGGGTAGAGACCCCCATGTTCCATGTTCACAGCATCTACAGTAAAGCAGCTTTGCAGCATGAAAATAGGAAACTCTGGGGCATCATGTGAGTACCTGCAGCCAAAAGACCTAGAGATGCAAATGGTCTTTTATCTTCATGTACTGTTCCAACGTACAATTTTTTCTTAATGTAGAAGAGGAAGCTGTCAAAAACATGTAGAAAAAAGCACATACATGGTAAGTCATTGAAAGGAGTTTGTCTGCCTGCAAGGTCTTGCTGGAGAAAGGCTTTGAGCTTTTCAGTGAGGTTAAAAAAAAGGGGGGGGAGGGGGAGAAGAAAAGATGAAAGAAGCTAAGTTATAGGCTTGATGCCTTTTATTATCTTCTGCCAAGGCTGGAAGACCATGCCAGCTCTGCCAGGTGTTTCAGAAGAATAACAAAAGCAGACATTAGGTTGAGCCAATGTGCTTACAGCCACTTCCTTAGGAATCAAAATTCCTGAAGGAACTTCAGCAACTGCTTCATAAAATACTGCTCTGCTGCTGCAAAACACAGGCTGTTATAGTTTAACATAAAGCTGAATTAATGCACATTGTCAAGCTTTATTTATTTTGACACAAATGATTCCAGTTCATTTTTTTGATTGAATGGTTCACAGGCTCAGCAGAGCAAAGGGCTTGTGTGAGCATGTCTGGGGATGTGAGTGTGTTCATCAATGTACACACACACACAAGGAAGTCTTGTGTTTCATGCCTGTCTGTCTGTGTGCATACTGCTCTGTATTCATGTATCTAGCATTTACTCTAGCATACCTAATATTTTCTAATTTCTAATCACATATTTGTGGTTGGTAGGAAAAACCCCAGTAGTTTCATGTCTTATCATCTGCAGCTGGTTGCAGCCTTTATCTAAACATTCACTGTGGGATGCAGCAGGGAATTATATTGGCAACTGCCATTAATCTTCTGTGCAAAAAGAAGCATCTCCTACATCAGTGTTAGAATAAACCCATTTGTCTGGTGAATGAGGCACAACTAAAAGGTACCCTGATGCAGAAGCAAAAATCCTCTCATGACGATACTTTTGATGTTGTACTAGTCCACCCGAGGCCATCAGGAAGAGCATCTTTAGTGCAAACTGAACAGCAATGAGTTGGAACAGTTTTAATTGAACAATTTTAGTCTGATTTTGGGGCATGGTACCTGGTCTGAAGTAGCTCTAACCTCCCACTGTGTCGCAACACCACCAGTGTATGAAAACACCCTTATGTAAATCTCCCTGTGCACACAACACCTGACTTCTGTTCCTCCAAACACTTTGGGCCTCCACTCTGCCTCTTTTGTCCCCTGAATGACCATGCAAGGCCTGGCCTGGTGTGGTCCAGGTGTGGTCCCTGACTGGCAGGGATCAGCTGTGCTCCCCAGCTGGCCCATGCTGCCCCACAGGTGAGCTGCTCAGCTGCTTGCTGGCTGCCTGTGAGCCTGAGGAGAAGGAGCAGAGCTCTGGGGTGAGCAGGGATGTGGCTCTCTCCCTTGCACACAGCAGAGTGGTGGCAGTGAGCTGCAGCAGCTGGGAGATGAGGAGATGCTGGCAGCAGCTTCATGGCACACAGGCATGAGGAAATGAGAAGATCACGTGTGCCAGGGACCAAGCCATCTTCTACAGCCTCATGGACCTCTAACAGATGAATTTACTAAACTTGTCCTTGTCTTTATACAATAATGTGTTCTTAAAGACTCTCATCTTATTGTTGATAATGATCTGAAAGAGATTATACCTCCAAAATGGCACTCCATGTTGTTGGTTTGGGTCATGTGCAAAGGAAATAAATAAAGGAATGCTGAGTGAGTTAACATAATTTCTTGGTTTCCTGTTATAGAAATATATGTATAAAATTATCTCCTTTTTTCTAATACTTGCTGCAAATCTAGACATACCAATAGGTTGGTGTGAGGATGCTGTTATTCCTGGAGATGCTTTTTTTTTGAGAAAAAAACTCTTCCATTCAGCAAGAAAGACAATAAAATATTGTTTTTTTTTCTTTTTCTGTATCTGTGCATGTGTGCACAGAGGGGCATGCGGGAGGGTGAGAGAAAGAGGAAAGCCTTACAAGCAGTGGGTTGCTTATGTCAGCAAATAGGGAGAACTTGCTTGGACTCAGCTTTTTACAAGCATGTGCCAGCTATTAAATAAATGGCATATCCATTGTAATGCTCAGATAATAACAACAATAAAGAAGTCTTTACATCTGGTAAACAATTTCCAAGCTGACTAATATGAGCCTTGGGTTGGCAAGCAGTAGGGGTTTAGGCAATAGGCTGAAAGAGCCCCTGGTATTTGTGAAGTCCCACAGTTCACTTCTATAGCTCCAGGATTTCCTTAACTCTCATCCCTCCCTTAACCACAGGCGATTTTATACCAAGTTTTTGGCACTAGGAGCTGCTACTTATTTGCTGCAGTCATATTCCTCAGCTGCTGAGCAGCATTATCAGCTTATGGGGTTCATGTATGGAAATGTTACACCTTGGTTGGTCTCAGCAGGCCCATTTTTCTTGCACAGATTTATGGCACTTTCTAGCAAGTTGATATGCTTGCTCAGAGCCGAAACAAATTCCCGGTGAGCCTGAGTCAAGAAGAGGAAGATTTATTGTTTTTCAGCCTGAGTGCACAGGTGTGCCCGGAGGCAGCCAGCATGGGTCACAGCCAGGCAAGTGCCCAAGGGCTGGGGCTGGGCCCAGGTGTGTCCTGCTGCTGCTCCTGCACCTTTGCAGGGGGGAAGATCCCGTCCATGCAGTGTCAGAGCTTCAGCCCCACCTGCACAAAGCTGGCAGCTGTCCTTCACTGCAGGGCACATGGTGCAAAAGTGACTGCATGGAGCATCACATTGGAAGCTGCCACTGGGCCAGGAGTGCAGGCAGCTATTGCTGGTTGTACGTGGGTGGGTTTGGAAGCATTTGTGCTTCATGCAGCACTCCAGGCACTGTGCCTGCTACATGTACCCAGCCCAGCATGGCTGGGGATGCTCTGCTGCAGGCACCACCATGGAGTGAATCACACACCCTGGCAGCTGCAGACCTTTCATGCATCCTTGCACACCTTTGCTTTCCCTCTTTTTCCCCATCCTAGCTGAAAAGGTGTTTTTTCCCCTCAGCTTAGCTGTCCCCCTCCCTGGTTTCTCCTGCCCCACCACTGCAGCAGAGCAGAGCTGCCCACACAGCCCCATGGGCTGGCAGGGTGTGCTGGGCTCCCAAAGTGCAGCAGCAAGCCCAGGGCTGGGCTGGGCTGGGCAGCACTCCCTGGCTGAGCAGAGGTGAGCAGGGGTTGTGCAGCAGGGGAGCAGCGTGTGCTGCCCTGAGCTGTGTGTGAGACCAAGCTGGGCACTGGGGAGCAGAGGAGACCTGTGGCCTCACTGAGAAGGGAACCTCCACCCCCCACAGTGTTGCTGACCTGGCTATCAGGGCCTCAGGATTATCTATCATTATCTATCTAATCTATCTATCTATCTATCTATCTATCTATCTATCTATCTATCTATCTATCTAATCTATCTATCCATCCATCCATCCATCCATCCATCCAAATGGTAGAGCAAAGACTGAGAAGTCCAGAAGTGAATAAATGGCAGCACGTTACAAGGCAGACAAAATCAAAGAGAACTAATTTTCCCCTCTGCCCAGAGAGCAAAGGAAACACACTGACCAGTCCTTAAGGAGGGTATTTTGCTGAACATACATAAGGCAAACATTCCTAAGAGCCACTCAGGAACACCAGGTCTGGTTGATGGGATGTCAGGAGCTGTAATTCATGGGGTCACAGGTGTGGGGGAAATGAGTAGAGCTATCCTCCCTCTTGCATAATTGAATTCAGCAGCCACCATGGGGACTGCTGTGCTTTGTGGATTGCACAGTCTTCAGGGAAGACTTCAGAACAGCACACGCTGATTGACTTATGTAGGAGTGAATCAGAGTAACTCGAGTCTGGGAGAGTCGATGTGGGATGTGCATTTATTTCCTCATGTGAATGAAATGAGGAAATTCCCACCTTCTCCTTCACTGTATTATCGAAATCATAGGCAAACATATGCTGGTTTTGCCTTTGTATTTTATTATTTTTCCCACCACATTCTTTCTACCACCAAAAGGTAACTCAAAGGCAGCATTGTGACACAGCTGAGTGGAGTCTGGGTATCACAGCCTACACATTTCCTAGATAAGGGAGATGTGTGATCAGCCTCTCTGATGGGAACACACACTTCCCAAAGCCCCAGAGAGGGTTTTCCTAACATTATGCGTGGTGGCAAGGAGACTATCAAGTGTTGGACTGAATCAATCTGGTCTGAAGGTCCTGTCAGGGGTGAGGTAAGAACTGTGGGGTTGGCAAAGCCCCAAAAGCTTGGGAGCACAGGAGCTCCACAACTTCAGCAGGGGAGAAAACCCCAAACCAGGGAGAGCTGAGGCACTGAGGTGATGCCAGCAGAGAGTTTGGCCAGTGCAGTTTGGCAGGGATTTCTGGGGAGATGTGCTGGGTGAGTGCTGAACAGCCACAAAAACTCCTGCGCCTTTTATATAACATAATTGCGTGCTTTATTGATATACACAGTAAAGCAGTATATAATACAATAGTAAGGCATATATTTGGTGAAATTTGGTATGTTGTGAAAAAATGCAGTAAAACAGAAGTTTATAAAAATAATTAGTAAATGTTACAGTGTTGGTGTTAAAACACAATATATTATGATATCCAAGTAATAAACCAGTACTGAGTAACGATGAAATAACATGCCATATGGTATTTATGTATTCAACTACACTGATTATGTTTTACAGTTTAATACTTTGTCATTATAAGGAATATGAAATAATTCCCAAATTATGCTTAAAAAAGCAGCAATAAAGCTTTCAACTTTTTAAATACTTTTTGACAGACTCACTCCAAAACTAAGATCTAGAAAGTAAAACAAACAAAACAAAACCCTGATGAAAACAATCGTGCAATCTCTTTTTCCTCCGTAATTTTTCTGAAGAGAAGGTTTAATGTATAAGGGGGGAAAAAAGAAGAAACCCATCTCTTTCTCAAATCGCAATTTAAACCTTCTGATAAAAAAGGACATGAGAAATCGTGAGGGTTCCTATTGTAATCAAGTGTTAAAAAGCTCCTTATTAGGAAAGCAGAGGTTTGGGGGGATTGTACTTTTTTTTTGTAAATGATTAACGTTGTTATTACTTAAACAATGAGACCTGGTCACACAATGGACACGTGGTGATGCTGTAACATTATCATATGTAATTGTCAGGAACACCACAAAACCAAAGTGAGGTAGAAATAGCATGACTAGCCATGTTCAATGTTAACTAGCATTCAAAATAAAATCTTTCCCAAGTTTAATTACACTTCATACAAGAAGAGGTAACAGATTTTTTTTACTCTTGCAATATAAAGTCAGATGGTTGTGTTTCTATGTATTTCATGGTAAAATTAAAAGCTGGTTGAGAAAATGAAGTGGTAAAGCTTTTGCTGACAGCACCTCATACCCAAACCTCTCTCTCACAGAGCTGCAGTCAAGCTGGCTAATCTGTTTCTCTATCAGCTCCTCTCTTTCTCACATTATTGTTAATTGTGCAGGGATTACTTGTACAGAGAAATGGGGAAGGAGAAAGGACCAGGGCCTTTGTTTTGGTGATAAATATTCATGGAGCAGTGTGACTACCTTCACCTGATCACCATTTGAGGCAAGAACAGCAGTAACTCTTCCACAGCCTTTCCCAAAGGTGGCTTGCAGCACCACAGCTCCCTGGGACCGGCTGCTGCAGCAGGATGAGACAGGACAGTGGGAAGCTCTGGGCTCCTATTCCAGAGGATCGAGGATCTCCGTGCTCATTACCAGCACTGGGAGCTGGACAGAGCTCTCTGGGTACCCTACTTGTGCTTTGGGTCAGAAGCCAACCCCACAGGGGCTGGGGGAGCATCTCCCTCTCTTCTCTCCTCTGCAGCAAAGGTGACAGTGGGGGGAGAGCTGTCCCCAGCCCTGCTGAGCCCCAGGGTTCAACCCAGTAAGGCAATGTCTATGTTCTTTTACTAAAAGTATCCAGGAATTTTGTCAGCAGAGGAAACACTGGCACACAGGATGGTTAACTTCTTTCCTACTTTCTTCTGAGTTTTTCTTTTTTAATTGATTGGGTTTTTTTGCAGGCTCTGTCATATAATGTGCTCTTTCATTTAATTATTGCAAACTAGCTGTGTAATTGCTAGTTGCTGTCCAAAACCAGGACAGTAAGTCATGTAATTCTTAATTTTATTGGAAAGATAAAATGTAACTACCTTCATTGGAAGTTCAGGTTTTTTGGTTATTTTTTCTAAGCCAGCCCTAGTCAGACAAAACCAATGAGAAATGTAAGGTTGCCATTCTGGTATCACTGCAGGAAATATTTTCCTTTTCTTTTTCTTTTTGATAGGCAAGGAAAAGAACACAGGACATGAATCTCTCTGATACTGTTACAGAGCTGAAATGAAACTAAACAAATGCACTGCCTCAGTATATTTTTTTGTGGTTTTTTTTTTAAGGGGGTTTCTATAAACAATTATTTTTATAAAGCACACTTTAGTTTACAATCTTTCATTATAACTGTTATAAATTTTTTTTTAAACAACCCAAAATGCGTTCCATATAAAGAAATGGCAAGTTATTTAGCTATCAAGATTTTACATGTAGTTCTCTTATAATTTTTGTACAATTGCATAGACGTGTAAAACCTGCCATTGTTAACAAAACAGTAACAGACTTAGGAAACTACTGAAATCTACAGTATAGTACCACTACCCTTCACAAAAATATAGATTTGTTTTCTTGTAAACTCTTACAGTCTAATCCTCTTTGTAGTATGAATATTATAAAAACCATGCGGAACGCCTGAAGTTGTAAAACACATCTCGCTATTCTAACACCTTGTCGTCGGTCATCACGGTCACTAAGGTTTCCATCGCTCTTCCCAGGTCATCTGCCATGTGGAAAAGGCTCCCTACATTGTGGCCTGAAAAAGAAAGTCAAAGAGGAAATTAAGCAAAGAGGATGTGGCAGCATGTGGACAGGAAAACTTCCCTGATCCGTTGTTCTCCACGTGCTGCTCGCCATCATCTCCAGAGGAGACTTCCAGAAGTCTCCTGGAGAAGTCCAACATGTTGTCATTAGCAAAAGCTGCCAGGTTTGTACAACACTTTAACAGCAACACTGGCTTGAACAGCTATGGCAAACCACCCTGCAAAGAAGCCATCTCCCCCCTGGTGATGGAGCTTCTTCATTATCAATGTTCACCAAAAGCAACAATTAAGTCCATTGACATCACAGAAGAGTTTTTGACTGTTGCTACAAGTGTTTGAGTATCCAGTGTTCTATCAAGGAGAAAAAGAGAAACAAACAGATCAGCAGTAATTAACTAAATCATTAAAGCCAAGAGGTCTCAGCAGGATACCTGCAAAGATAGATATAATGATGACCAAACTAAGCAACCCAGTTCATTCAATCATTTTTAAATATCTTTTTGGACAGCAGTCCAGCACAAACAAAGATGCCACAATTACCAGCTAACTACTGTGCAGAGGTTCACATGTGTATTTCCCTTCACCTATAACCACTCTGAAGTCCTAAGATGGTATAACCACAACCTCCTACACAGAAGTGATGAATAAACACACAGTGCAATTCTGGAGATGAGACCTGCAACTTCTCACACTCATGTCACCAGTGCAGCAAGTGGTGATGGGTGGTAAGAAATGGCTTCATCACAATTAGAGACCAAATAAACTCAAGGATGGGGAGCCGAATTGCCAAAAGTTGCCATTTTAGCCCCTGGCACACCTTGTCTGGTCTCCCACTGCTGTTCAGAAAAATGTCTCTCTCCTGCAAGTCCCGTGTGAGATTTCAGAGCTCTATGACTGTCTCAAATACCCTATGGCACCTCAAATGACAGAGACATCATGGTTTAAGCAGCTGAACTTTATCTGGAGTCTCCCTCCTGAAAAAATATGACTGAAGAGGGAACATGAGGTCTAGGCACCCTACAAGATGAGGATATAAACTGAGGACTGAGTGTTCAAGACTTCTTGCAAGGACAAGGAGGAAGGAACAGACAGAAGGTTTTAAACCAAGCAGAAGGAAATTATATTCCACAGAGCACATAATTGTATTACTGAACTCATCACCACAGGCTGATGTTGAGGCCAAACACATAAATGAGTTAAAAGAGGAGTTAGAAAATAATCACTGAAGAAAGATTTATTTAGATGCAAAAAAGTGCACGTGACCTCCAACTCAAGAAGTCTCCACACTGCAGAGTGCCAGTTACTGAACATTTATAAGTGAAGTATTACTCAATAAAACTGCACGTCACCCTGGCCTAAGGGGGTTTGATTTACTCTCTGGAGCACTTGTGATAGAATATTTGTCTGAAAAAACACAGGAAGTGCAATGCCATGTGCCCACAACTCTGGTTCTCAGAAATGCTTTGCATTAGTCTGGATGCTGAGTCCTCACCATGGTCCTTGAGGAAGGAGCACCCAAATGAGGGAAGGACCTGACCAGGACATCCAGGACACACCTTTCATGCAGTCCCTACCTGTAATGTGCTGGAGCCTGACTGACCATTGCACACCTGCACAGTGGCTTCCCCTCCTGACACAACTGCAACAGGAATGAACCTTCCCTATGGGGAAAATCAGACTCGCCATCCTCCTCCCAGAGTTCGCATATTGTGGCAGTCATGCACTGCTCACATTTCTACAGTAAATCAGAGCCTGGAGTGATCTCAGTTCTGCAGCTTTTATGGAATAGAAAAAAATTACCTCAGAACTATTCAGAGAACCACAGAATGGTTTGGGTTGGAAGGATCTTAGGAACCATCCAGTTCTAACCTCCCTGCCACAGGCAGGGATGCCACTCACTAGACCTGACTGCTCAGGACCCCATCCAAGCTGGCCTCAAACACTTCCAGGGCTGGGGCATCCACAACTCTGGACAACCTGTGCCAGTGTCTCACCACCCTCAGTCAAGAATTGCTTTCTAACACCTGGTCTAAACCTGCTCTTTTCCAGTTTAAAACCATTGCCTGCTGTCCTATAACTATCTGCCCACATAAAACTCTCTCTCCCTCCTTTTTATAAGCCCCCTTAAGGTACTGGAAGGTCTCCCCAAAGCCTCTTCTCCATGCTCAACAACCTCTGGAACTCTTTTCTTCTGGGGAACTACTACCACCCTCTACAAATACAATTTTTTTAAGGTTGTTAGTTTTTTGGTTTTTTTTTTCATTTAGCATTGATGATACAAAACTAGGCTGGATCTGAACAAGAACTATTCAAGAAACCCACTGGACAGTGAGTTGTGCTCTGACAAAGCTTGCCAGACAGCAATACAAAAAAAAATACTTGGTTCTGGTATCTGGTGACAGTTTGCTAACTGCACTAATGTGCAAAGAAACAGATGCATCAATCAGCAATTTCATCCATACATCATAAATGCATAGCCATCCTATTCATCTGAAGCAAAACCTTGTAATTTCCTCATCAGCATGACAAGTAACTGCATATGAAAGATTCCTGCCAAGTTTTGGTCAAAACATAGTTTATTTTAAGGTAAATGTATCCTACCACATTTATTTTAGCTGTAAGGGATAATCTCTCTCACTGGCATCACGCAGACTGAGATCAATCCAGCAACTTATACCACCACAAATGAAAATCTGACAAAGCCATATGAAATCAAGAACTCATGGGAGATGCTGGTGCAAACCAGCTGAGCTGCTGAGCTGCTCTACTCACCTGAAACTCCATGACTTTTTGGGAACATTCCCTTCTGGTATAAGCAGAGCAATGCTCCCAGCTGTGAGAGGCTGCCCACGGGGTGATGGGCTTGCATTCAGATTTGTTGTGATTTGTTATTTCTAGAAAACTCCAGGGCTCTTCAGGATTTCAACACAGCTCATTCCCAGGAAGACTGATCGCCCTTTTGTAGGCTTAGAACAACCCAGAATGCTAAACTGCATCCTCAGAAATTAATACTATTTTGTTCTGTCAAAAAAGAGTTGGGTCTAGAAAGAATAACTTCAACCAAAAACACACACAAAAAACCTTTCAGAAGTATGCCACAGTCAGTATAATCTGTTACATTGTTCAGGCAATTAGAAGTCCTTATGGACCCATGAATCCCTAGGTACTTTTTGATATTTAAAAATTACAGAAATGTCCAATAGTACTTTTTATTTCTTTATCTGTTAATTGATACAATATTTTTTAAATAACCATGCTTCAAATCTGACCTCCCTCCTCAAAAGCTGCCCAGATGCACGCTGCAGTGATTAAGGAGATAGAGCTCCCTCTCCCCCACAACATCCACACTCCCTCTCCAGCTCAGGGCTTAATTTCCCCTCCATAAAAACTGAACACTCGTGTCTTCTCCAGAGCCATCTGAGGTTAGAGCTCAGAGCACGACCACACAGCACTGCTGACTGCGCTCCAGCCACGCACCTGGCACGCCCTCAGCTGGGTGTCTGCACTGCCAGCAGGATTTGTGCCTCTCCTGGACATGGCAATAACAGCCAGGTTAACTGAGACTGCAAAGAGCTGAGGACAAAGGACATGATGATTTCCTGGGACTGCATGTGCAATGAGTGCACCCTTCTGTCATGGCTGTACCTAAATTAGTGTTTAGGTTCACTGCTTCCATAGGGCTCTTCTGCTGCCACTGGATGCTGCTCACTCGCCCTCTCTAGTACTGGAATGTAGGACGTTGGCATTTTTAATTAAGAAGCAAATGAGAGAAATAATGTCCTAAAAGCACTTAGAAAAATAAAAATCAGAACTTTCCATTATTATTAATATTTCTGAAGTAATGCTATCAAAGAAGGCATTAATTCCATTCTTCTTTTTTAACATTAAAGCTGAGAAAGTCTTATGCATGCTTGAGGCACTGAAAGGTTGAAAAATGCTGCTATGTAAAAAAAAAACCTAGTAGACACTTTGAAATGCAGCAATAAAGCTCAAAATGGACAGTGTTAACTTAAACTTACAAAATCCACAGCTGCCATTTGCTTGGGAAGCAGAAGACACCTGTTTCTGCAGACACTACCTGCTCACTTCTGGTCACACAGAGAATGATGTGTTTCACATCTGCTGAATTTGCTTCAGAGACTCTAATGGAATCAAGGCCCAGGGGTGTGGGCACAGTAACAGAATACCAATCTCATACTACAGCTTGTCAGAAAAATAAATATGCAACATTCAGACTTGAAAGAGTGGATTGAAAGTAAATTGAGAAATCCCAACACAATACAGGGCCTTTTCTAGCAGAAGAGATTTCTATCCCTTCCCTGAGAAAAGAAAAATCCTTCCTGTTGGTGACTTGGGTTTTGATACCCTTATTAATATTGAGTAATGCCACAAAATCCATTGGATTACACACAAAGACAATACCAAATGTGAGTAATGGAATCAGAACCTGGCCAGGTGAGTTTTAAACCACGGGATCTGCCTTTGCACGTACAGACTCTCACCTAAAGCAGAAGCTGTTCTGTACCTTAGCTCATATCCTTCATAAACAGGTGGACAACTGCATTTTATATTCAGCTCTCCAAATTACTGAGGTCCCTCTGGAACCATTAGTGAGCACAAACTCAGCCAGAGAGCACAGAGCAGTTCACTGAAGTCAATTTTTTAGGGTTAAACTGCTGGAATCAGATCAGGTAGAACATGCCAATTTTTTTTTGTTGTTGTTGTTAATTATTTGTATTGAGTATGCTCTCTGCAGAAGAAGCTTTTTTGAGTAATATGCATAAATATGAATGAGGATAGTGGAAATCAATGCCCTGTTTTTGCTAAATGGGAGAACAGTTCTCAGAGAATATGAGCTGAGAACAAGCAGGGCTCAATGTGAAGTATTTCCCATTAAATTTCTGGATTTGTACAGTCTGCTGATGCCATCTCAAGCACCCTTTTTTGATCCATAAGAGAGGACTTGCCATTCAAGGACAGATTTAATCTGCACCAAGGGTCTCACACCTTGAGCAGCTGAACCTGCCCCAGCACCTACAGCCGAAGCAGAGAACCTCTGTATTTCAAGGCACCACATCAGGACAAATCCTGGCTTTCCCAGGGCCCCCTGTCAGTGACTGGGGGGGTCACAGCAGCTCTGTTAAGAATGTTTCCACCAGCCCCTCCCTCTGTAGCAGCAGAAGTTTGCAAACCAGGTTACCCTTCAATTCCTGCCTCATCCACACCGAGCGCCTTCTGTGCAGGAAAGGTCATTTCACAGCTACTGCAACTGCACTCAGGCAGTCTCTGAATATTTTATCTTTAATAATAATTTTCACTAGAAATTCATCTTTCAAACGCTGTGTCTGGTTGGCAAGTGAAGAGCAGCTTCACAGAGGAAAAATCAAGGCTCTGGAAATGCTTTCAAAGGAGCTGTGACAACGCAGTGCAAACGCTTTCCTCCATTAATGAGCAGCGACACACAAATTCCAAAGCCTATTTTGCATCAAACCAACCATGTCCAAAGTGCACAGTGAAAACCAAGGCCCATTTGCATTGCTGAATGCAACACTGTGGAGCTGGTGAATGTTAGTAGCATTCTTCTTTCTGCAATAGTACATCAGGAAATTAAACCACCTGAATCTCTCATACCTCTCAACTCTCATATTTCTAAAGAAATATTAAAAAAACTATTTAATCACTGGAGATGATGGTTGTTATACTGGCACATATATGTTTGCAAGCAGAACAGCATGAGACCCCAGTCTCCCTGTTGTGCTTACACACAAGAGCAACAGAACATAAATTAGTGACTGCAGCATATTTACTGACAACATTTATCATTCAGAGGCTTAATTTCAATGTATTATTTTCTCCTCCCCATTCCCGATTTTCCACCTCTGGGAGCATGTAAGAAAATGCAGACCCCTGAGCTGCCATTGTCTCCAGTGAAAGTTGAGAGGTACACCACTGTCACAGCACACATGGGGAATGCACTCAGCAAAACCAAACAAAACCCAAAGCAAAATAAAACCACCCCCACCCTCCACCAAACCCAAGCAACCCCGTGCTGTGTCACACACATGCTGGGCACAGAAAGCAAGCTGTGACAAACAGAAGCCATGGCAGTGAGCCTGCGTCTCACTAACCTCTCTCACTGGCTTTCCAGGGGCATTTCCTCCTTTAGGAACAGAGAGAGGAAGTGGAATAATTATCAGAAAGAGAGGAAAAAAACCACCACACATGAACATATGTTTTATACTGTAAAAGACATTTCAATTTTCATTTAGAAATTTAACATTGAAAAATGCATTTCTGCTTAAACAAAGACCAAAAGTGCACTGAAATCCACTGATGATTCTGAGCTGATTTATTCAACAACAGTTCTGTAACCTGTGGCTTGGCTTAACCTCTCAAAAAGACTTGATAAAACTACTTACACCAACTTACACACCTGTCAGTTGAGAATAAGGACTGCAGACAAGATCTGAACTCACTTTCTGAGCATCCTAATTAGCAAATTTGAGTACTTCTAGCAATCAGTGTAAATGGTGAAAACATTTTCCCCCAATTTCAAATTAATTTACCCAGACACTTTACATTGTATTGTGGCCTACATACCCTGAGGAATGCATTGATATAGATGCCTATGTGTACACACATATTTCACACCTACAGAAGTACACTGGAATGCAACATGCTCACATTCAGGATAAATATATTGTAAAATATGTTTGCAATGTGCTGACCTGCAAGCATGGTAAAACTGAGGGGGCAGAGGGAAAAACAAGAGAGAAAAGTTCAAGTAAAAAAGGAAAAAAAAGAGAAAGTATCTTATCATGTTCAAGTACTAACAAAATGGAGTCAATAATGGGTTTAGCTCCAAAGATGTTCCTAAGAAGCCTTCACAGAAGCCATCCTCTGATCATGCTGATTCTTCTCAAACACTTCTCATAGCATATTTTGTTTTTAGAAAATGGAAGCCAGGTGTTAGTCAATGACAGAAACACCCTCTGTCCACCTTTCCACCCCACAGGCAGTCACAGTCTCGCTGTCTCCAGCAGCAGTGTCCCACTGTCACTGTCCCACTGTCACTGTCCCACTGCCAATGTCCCACTGCTGGCAGCTCTGCCATGCCACACCTGCAGTCCCAGTGAGAAAGTCACTGCAGCAGATGCTGCAGGATGATCTTTGCCCCAGAGCTGCTGTAAATGTTGCAATTTTAAATGATGTGTGGGACACTGGGGAGACAGACAGACACATAAGGGAGAACACACGAGTCAGCATAACAGTCACCTAATTACTGTTGAGTTTTGCTCTATGGCAGGCTGTAGGAGAAGGGAAGAGAGGCAATAAACAGCTTTATGGGAATTTTACAAGCTGCAGAACAAGGGCCAACAGCAGAGCAAGGCAGAGCAGAGGCAGTACAGGAGAGGAGGAGAGGGCAGAGGAAGGAATGGCATCATTGACCAGCATGGCTCTGAGCCATGGCTCCCACCAACTCCAGGCAATGGAAAGGGCTGGGGCAGCCTCTGAAGGCCTGGACAGCAGAGGTTACCATTTACAGAACAGAGGAGCTTCTAGCCCCTTCCTACCCCTCTCCCTCTCCCCAGCAGCACACTTCCTATTAAAAAGGACAGCAATAGGTTCAATAACAACATGCTCTGCACATGGGTTTTTATTCTGCTCCTCAGTGAAATCATGACTCCAGTGATGTCTGTACCACACCTGCTGGTGCTGAGAGATGTCACTTGAGCTCTAAGGACTCCACCTCACAGGGCTGCCTAACCTTCTAGGACTTTCATGTGTGTCTGCAGAGCCTGAGACCTCCTCTGGCACTTATGTCAGGAGTCACAAATTCCCTAAAAAATGCTTTCCAAAAGGGGAGATGAGAATATCTCATCAATATCAATCATGTAACAGAAAATCCCTGGAAAGGAAGATACAAAATCTATTGCATACTTTGGTAATTCTCTCAGGAAGAGCCCCAGGGTTTAGGTCAGCTTAAGGACTCCAGAAACTGCAGCACAGTACAGCTTAGTTTGAAAGAGTCCTGGGGCAGGAATGGGACCCAGCAGGAGATTAGCTTGGGTCCACAGTTTAGCTTGGGTCAAGAAGAGAAAGGAACTGCCTACCAGCAAAATACTGGAGTTCTTAAAAATGCCTTCCTGTCTGCACAAGCACCTACAACTGCAGCTACACAGTGATTAATTTACATCTACATGAGACAGACTGGATTCTGCTTGAAAATGAATGAATTTAAAGGTAACTGGGGTAGCTCAGCACCACACAAAACAGCTGGTGAGGACAGTCTGTGGTGAGTAATCAGCCCTAGAATTTGTTAAATGCAGCAAAGATCCACGCTACTCCAGCAACAGCTAATTTCTTCTGGAGGAAGATTAAAAAGGGTTTAATGGATTTTACGTTATTTTCTTTTTTGCATATGAATGAATGCCTGTTTCTAAGTTTTAAGGCAAGGAGTATGGTTTGGCATAAATTGCAGAGGAAGAAGATTGTCTATATTGCTGCAGTACTGAAAATTTGTGTTCTGTAAGGCATCCAAATACTAATACGCAATCCATGGGTGCCTAATTATCTATTATTTCTGCTCAAATCAACATTTCCTGCCCTTACAAAACAGAAGAGCTTTTCTTTTTTTTTTTTTTTTTGGAAAGCCACATGGCATTGCATCACAGGCAAAGGTACACAGCAAGTGACCACATCAAGCCTGAAAGCAGAGGCACCACCAAAAACTTCATGCAGGAGTCTCTGCAGGTCAAAACAGAGAGCACAAAGCAACAATTCCACTGCCCCTGCCACTGAGCTCAGGAAAGGGACAGCCTGCACAAAAGGGACATCTGGCTCTGCAAAGAGCCTTTCTTCTCAAGACAAAAAGAAAAATCTGTTGAAGTTTTATTAAATTCATTAGCATATTCTCAGTTTGCACCAGAACTGGGCATTATAAACCAGGGAAGACCTAGTCCGCCCCACCACTGCCCCATCTGCAGAGAAGCTCAGCCAGATCAGCTCTGCTGAGCAAAAGGGGAGCAGTAAGGGACCTCAGTCACCTGGGCTCACTGTGGTGGGATCCAGGAGCTCAGCACAGAGAAGGTGACACAACCCAGGAGAGGCCAGAGTATCTCAAATGGAAGAGTATTTCCAGAATACTCCACAGGACAGTAACTCCAGAGTACTCTTTCACTGACTCAGTAAAGTGTGAAAAGTCTGCATCATGAGACATTTTGCTGTCAGAATAAGGAAATTGCATTATTTGCAGTGCTGAAAGTTGCTAGTTCCACTTAGGATGTTGGTCCCATTCATGACAGAGGCTGGCTGATGCACAAGTGAGAGGAGAAAATGTGACTGGTGTGTTTTAATGTGACTGAGATAAAAATAAAACTCCTAAAAAAGGGTGCTATTCTTAGTGCCATTCATTTATTGCTGTGGGATCTTGTAATTTCACTGCACCACACCACAACTGTGGTGAGCAATACCATGCCAAATTGTGAGGACCAGTCTCTGTCCAAATGTTCTCACATTATGTCATGGCCTCTTAGCTCTTTTAAGCCATGATGGTCTCATTTCTAATCAGTTTTGGCTCCCACTTCTTCACTATCTCCCAGCAGGGGCCCAGCACTGCAAATCTGTGAAGCTCTCTCAGCAGCTTCAGTTAGTTGAAGAACTTGTGGCCCTAAATAACCTCTCTGAGCTTCATTCACAGAATGCATCTGCCATGAAACCACAACTGCAAAACTCAGCCTGGCCCACCAACAGAGCCACCTGAAGTGGTGCAACTCCTCAGTGCTGCAGGAGAGATGAATTGGGCTTTGAAAATCCTGCCAATCTTACTCTCTAACTGTGAACCAATTCCCTGGAGATTCAGTAGTTTGGGCACAAACACGGCGTGAAAATGTTTTCCTCTGTGGCCCATTATTGAGCAGGGTCAAATAAAGCACTGAGGTGGCATTTAATGGTAGATTTCCACTAAATGTCAGACCTCTGGCTTTGACATCTGTTTTGAGTTAGCACAGCAGCTGTTTGAAGCAGCTGCAGCAGTTGTGAATTTGCTGGGAGCAGCAAAGTAAAAGAGGAGTGGATGGGAAACCTTTTAGATTAAAAGGAAAGAAAAATTCCTTAAGGACAGCAATCATCAGGTATTCAGCAGAATTTCTCTCTCCAGAAATGAAACTGCTTTTGGCATCAACAGCCAGCTGTGCAAGGAGCAGGAAAGTCCTGTTCTCCTCAGGAAATGCCAAGAACTGCCAAAAGGTTAAACTGAAGAAACAAACAAATGAAAAACCATATAAAAGGTGTAAGGTACATAACTTGTTGCATCTGAGGTCTGCTTGTACAGGCCCATGACACTATCTGTTTTGCATTTGCTTCTCTAAAATACATTTAAAATGATGTCATGAAGCCTTGATGCCCTTTTAAAAACAACTTTGTGCAGCAAAAGCTTGAAAAACATAATCTTAAGGAATCTATCTCCAGGTGAGTGACAATTAATATGGATTTTTATTGCCATGTTTCAGAATTCCAAAATAAGAGCCACTATTTCCCAATCTGAGCAAATCTTATTCTCCAGGTGCTTTTGACAATATTTAGGCTAAATATGTCTGTGATGTTCAACTACACATCTGTGCACCCAAGCACAGAAATTCAGTCCTTTTCTCTCTTCACTGCTTGTTCAGCTCTGATCTTTTCTCACAATCAAAGCCTTCAAAATCCAGTTTGCTTCTGTCATATTGTTCTGAACTCCTCCAAGCTGTTATTCTAACAGCAACAGGACACCCAGAATTATGTCCCTGATTCAAAAGGCCTGCCACTCCCTCTGCTGTGACATGCTGATATTTAGCTTGAAATTTAACAAGCTTATTTTTACAGGCCACAAAGAAAACATTATTTTATAAAATCATTGAGGTTGGAAAGGACTTTTAAGACCATTGAATGGAACTGTTAACCCAGCAGTGCTGAGCCCCCCACCAATCCAAGTCCTCAGGTACTACATCTACAAGTCCTTTAAATACATCCATAGCTGTTGATTCAACACTTCCCTGGGCAGCCTGTTCCAATGCTTGACAACCCTTTTCCTGAAGAAATTTTCCCTAATATCCAATTTAAACCTCTCCTGGCACAACTTAAGGCTATTTCACCTTGTCCTACTGCTTGATACGTGGGAGAACAGACCCATTCTAACCCTGCTTCAACCTCATTGCAGAGTGATAAGGTCTTCTCTGAGCCTCCTTTTCTCCAGGGTAAACAATCCCAGCCCCCTCAGCTCCTCTATCACAACCTGTTTCTGAATGGCAAACTGGGGCAACTGCATTTCTGGTATCTGACAATTTTTGAGTTCTACTTTATAAGAATCAATATAACCAAAAGTACTGTTTATAGATAGGTGCTATTGCTTGTTTGAGTTTATTCTTCTGTTCCTGAACACCTCCTTGAGGTAGGTATTCACACCTGGAACCTGAGATTCAGTGCAACTTGTACTGAAAAGAAATAAAATTTCACTTGCACCATGCCTGAGTCCTTAACATGATGCTTCTCAGGCAGCTCTGCCAAACTGCTTTCACTCTTCTGCAACTGCACTTTGATCTTCTGTTAAAGATTAGAAATCTGAGATACAGTTACACCTCTCAACAGCAAAAAGGTTCCTGATTCAGGAGTTTGCTGAGACCAATCAACTCTGCTTCTTTTTCTTCTTCCTGCAGTTTTGAAAATTTTACATCAGAGATGCCTGATGCCTGTGGAATCTGACTGACCACAGCATCTTTCATGTGACACTGGAAGTCTCCATGAAGCTGCAGCATATCAGATGTCAGATATAAACTTTGTGTGTGCACGTATCAGTTGAATATAACTGAATTAATAAACTGGGAATAGAAGAAAACTTCAATAACAGAAGTTTACATGAGCTCTCAGCAGCCTCTATCAACTAATGAATGGAAATTCATTTGCACTGGCTTTAGGACAAGCAATTTCTTACAGAGAGCCTGACCATTCCTATACCTCAGCCAAAAGGAATTACACTAACCTGGCATTCATGCAAATACATCAAAAGATATATGCAGAACACAGAAACATAATTGAAGTCCTAATCTCTTTAGCCAAAACCTGGTACAATTCCCAAAAACTGAACAAGTTTCTCTCCCAGATGGATTAATGTTTTTGTGTAGCCCAAGGGAGGGGAAGAGGCAGATTCTGGCTCAGCCTGGCAGTGCCTGGGCCAAGACTAAAAGCAAAGTCCTGTGGGAAGCCTGGCTCTGCTGGGCTGTGCCTGCTCCTGCTGCTGCACCAGGAGCTCCTCTCGTGCCTTGGCTGGGGGGTCTGACATCAAAGGCTGTGCCCCCTCCTCACTCACAGCCCTCCATCCAGCTAGAGAGTATTTTTGCTCTCCATGGCTGCTAGTCACACAGGGAAGAACATAAGCTGCAATACCTTTTGTGGATGCTTGTGTTATCATCTACTATGTTTTCAAGACAGTTATTGAGTGAAGAAAAAAAATAAGGGAATACATTCTTTCTCTCTAGCTAAATGACCACAGTTTGCATCCTGAGAATGAAAATCTGAAGTTACAGCTTAATTTACAAAATTAAAATATTATCTGATCTTATCAATTTCACTTTTCTTTCCTACTAGATTTTATGTTCTCTGAGTTTATTGCATGAAGCTTTGTATTTTTCACTAATGAGATAAAGAAACATTTTCTATTCTCAGTGAGCAGGAGGTGATGTCTAACAGACTGACCTCTACCTATTTATTCTAGACAGAAGTGAACCACTCTATTTCAAATATCTCATTAAATTTAGTTTCATAAATTGCTCCTATTTCACTGAAAACTAAGCTTGATTTTAAAAAGAAACAATGCCAGTGTCATGACCTATGAAACCAGATTAGATATTACATTTGGTGAATATTTTTACACATGGGATACCTACATGTGACTATGCAAGATCTATGTACAACACATTTACACTAATGATGGTCACTAATGAGAAAACACTGTCTGTTGTAACCTTCTGCACACAGCAACTTTAAAAATAAGTCCATTTTAATCTACATAGCAATATTAGGAAGACTTCACTGCTGTCTCTCATAGCAATTATCTAGGCTAAACAAGGGCTGAACCTATGACTTTTTTACATAATGTTGAGGTGGAGCTGAGTGCAGCTGACAATTTATTGTATTAAGACTTTATTCAATGATATCTTTCTAAATGATTCCATCTTTTGACCTATATTATGAGATTTTATACAGTTTATATTGACTTTTATCCCACTGCTCACAGATGGTTCTGGTGAGAGCTGAACTTTGAAAGCAAAGAATGGAGAAAAAACCCGACTCCACTGAAAGTTTAGTAAAATGGTTAAAGCATTTATCTCCTAAAGAAGAACCCCTGGGCGATGTCTGAAACTTGTGTAAGGGTCCTGCAGGAAGTCTATGCCCCCTGAAATCCACTTATCAGGCTGGCAATACCAGGGCTTTCTCTGGCCAAGTGGCTGAGCCTCTTTTCACAGCAACAGCCAATATCCCAAACTTCCCATCTCCTGCTAGGAATATCAGCCATTTTTCTTGGCAGCAGAAAGAAAAATTTTCTATTCTTTTCTTCTGGGCTCAGAAAAGAGCTTAAATGAAAAAAAGTTGGGCAAATAAATTCTGGTTATAAAAATGCCTATTTTTAGCAAATAACAGGAATGAGAGAAATGGAAACACTGGAAGAAAGGCTGTGGCTGTATGAACAAGTGCAGCCCATGCTGCACAAACAAGCACCCCACTTGTTTTCCCTCCTTGCCTCTGGACCTGAGAGCTACATGCTTGAGAACTTTGACTTTGAACTCTATTTCAAACCACAGTCTTGGAGAAGGATAAGGACAGAAGGAAAATGTGCTAAGACAAGTATTAAAAAAATAAATCATCAAGGGAACCAGCCAAAAAGAAGGAAAACTGTGAAAAAAGGAACATGGCAAAAAGGAAGTAAAGAAAATGCTTGGGGAAGAAAGAATCTCACAAAGACATTGTCTCATCCACATATCTAGCAAGGGCTACCTGTGGAGGTAGCTTAAGGTAAGGAGGAACAGGCTGCTCCTCCACTCTAAACAAG